>NC_068418.1:25452895-25480395 GCF_023724105.1 Carassius gibelio
AAACAATATATATATATATTTTTTTCAATTCTGTCATCATTTACTCACCCTCATGTCATTTCAATTCATTTAACACAAAAATGGCTTTAAATAATCTTGCTTGCACTGACTGATCTTAAAAGTGCATTTGTTGTTTGTATATTGTATATATATAATTGTAGTACTTCAACTGTACATTTATTTCATTTAGTTGCCGAGGAAACATTTTCTCATTTATGTTTAAGCACTAAAATAACTCATAAATTAAAGCTGAAATAAAAAAAATAATCCCTCCAAAAAAAAAAAATAAAAAAAAAAATAATAATAATAATAATAATACACCATTGCAGAATTGCTAAAATAAAACTGAAAACTGAAAATATAAAAATGAAACCTAACTCAATTATTAAATATAAAACTTTTGTGACAACTAGCCCCGGTGAGACGCAGCATTGAGTTCTGGAAGAACATAACAGTCCTGTTTTAGTGATAGTTTGAGAGCTGAGTTTAACATCACAGGGATGTGTGCGTCCAGCTGTAGGTCCCTGACAGGAAGTGGAGGTTCTGAGAGGAAGTGCGCTGCTCTTCCATGCCTGCTCTCTCTCATCTGGTGATGGGGGATGATGGGAAGGCGGGGTGCTTTGACCTACATTCACACTCTTTCAGTGCTGCGAGCGCTGTGCATCATTACCGTCGCAGGGAAAAATGCCACTTCCTGTTTTCTCCTGATTGTTCATTCTGTTTTCTCTCACATCTGCTCATTATGGAGCATTATAGCACTCTTAACACGCTCTTACTCTGCTTTTACCTCCTCTAGGATGAATATTGCTCTCTTTCATCTCAGAGCTCTTCTGCCTCTCATCAGTAGTCTTTGTCCTCGCTTTGCTGTTTCTCTAAGTTGCAAATAATAAATGAACAACAATAATAATAATACAATATTATAATGAATGAAATATGATTTTCAAAATGTATTTTTTTAACACAACTTATTTATTTTATTTTTCTGTCAAATACTGTGAAACAGATTAATCATGATTAATTGCATCCAAAATAAAAGTTTTTATTTGCATAATATATGTGCGTGTCCTGTGTATATTTATCATGAATATATAAATACACACACACATACAGTATATATTTGGAAAGTATTTACATGTATGTACATGTCTATATTTATATTCATATAATTTATATTATAAATAAATATATTTAATATATAAAATTAACATAATGTATATGCATGTGTGTATTTATACGTATGCACAGTATAATTATATTATGTAAATATTTTTTTTTATTTTGGATGCAATTAACTGTGATTAGCTGTTTGACAGCACTATTTTATATATATATATATAAATATATGCATGTTATGTGATTTTTAGAAATATAATTTCAATTATACTGTAGGTGTGCTATTTTGTTCATTTATTTTTTATTTATAAATATAATCTCAGCTATGTATTTATTTGATCTTTATAATTATAAATTCAGCTTATATTTATTTGAATTAAAAACTGATCATTTATTGAGATAACAAGCACGGTTTTATGATGCAAATATTCATGTTCTGGACCCTGGGTATATCCAGATACAGTATAATGTGCGTGCACTGTTGTTTTGTGTTTAGTCTAATTCTCACCTAGTCCTGTGAGTGAAACAGAGAAGGTTAGAAAAGGACATTTGCACGAGTGGCTCATTAAGACCCATTAAACATCCCCGTGCAGCAGATCCAGGCCCGCAGGCGTTACAGATCCTCCTGGGAGCCACAGTTACACCCCCTCTTCTGACGGAGCCGTCAGTGAAAGCTAATCCAGAGCAAGCCTCGGGAAGCCCAGCCTCCCCAGCTGTGAGAGCCGCTCATGTCCACATCTTCATCAGCTGCTTCACTACGGTAGCAATCACTGTTAACAAACCAGGAATGAAAGAATTCACTGAAAGCAGCTCATAAGATCTGAATGTGATGATACTGTAGTAAAACCTCAGTACTCTGGTGCAAGTTACCAGTGTTCAATGAAAGGGATTGTAGAAGAAAACACTCAGTTAGCCTTAAAAAGCAATGCTTACTGGGGTCTAAAACTATCAGTGTGAACATGCATCATGTTTATTTTCCCCACATGCATAATGGTAATACCGTAGTTTTGCATGTTACTGTGGTAATATCATGTTTTTGTGCATATGCATCATAGTAATACATGTTCTTTTGAACATGCATCTCTGACAATACCATGTGTTTTATACATGCATTGTAGTTAAAAAAAAAATGGTGTTATTATGGTTATACCATGTCTTCATGCATCATAGTATTACTATGGTTTTGGACTTGCTATGACAATATCATGTTGTTTTATGCATGCATCATATTAATACAATTTAATACCTCTTTTTTGGGCATGTTTGCACATGGATCATAGTAATACTATGATTTTAGACATGTATTGTACTATAAAAATACCATGTGTTTTTGTACATCCATCACAGTAATATCATTCTTCTGGACATGTTCCCATGTTAATACTATGTTTTTTTTGTTTTGTTTTTTACCATGATAATACTACATTTCTACATGTGTTACCATGGTAATACCATGTTTTCTGGATGTTACCATGGTAATGCCATGCGTTTTGCACATGCACTATAACAACCCCATTTATTTTTCATTATACAATACATGCATTAAAGTAATACCATGTTTACCATGGTATTCCGATGTGTTTTGCACATGCACCAGAGTAATAACATGCTATTTATTTAGAATAATACCATGTTTTTGAACATGCACCATGGTAATACCATGTTTTTGATATGTTAACATAACAACATGGCTTTGTATGGGCAATAGTAATATCATGTACATGCATTAGAGCAATAAAGCAAATAGAACAACAGAGAAATAAAACATTTTGTGCATGCACTATGATAAAACCTTGTGGTTTTGGAAGTATGCTGTGCCTGTTTATGGCATTAGTATGTTATATCCCAATATCACTGCCACAGTAGTACACCTTTGTAAGTGTAATGAATAATTTGATCATACATTAGGATGCTGCGTTTGGATGATATGCGGAGAGAGAGAGACTGTGTGCGTAACACACACACACACAGAGAGAGAGAGAGAGAGAGAGAGAGAGGATCACAGCGGCTCTACGGTCACAGGCGAGCGTCACACAGACACATCCGTCGCGGTTTACGGTGAATCGCGCGACACAGGCCTGCGTCCGACACCGTAAACCGACACACACAGCGGATCGTATGAGGCACACGAGCAGCCAAACCCGTCCAGCGGAACCCGACGAGTGTTTCATGACAGCGATCGAGAAGAAAACGAGGAGAATCCAGGAATAACGCGCGACTCCGGAGCGACATCATATTCATTCCGAGGTAACGCGTGATCGCCTTCATATGTGTGCGTGTGTTATTGTTAATATTCCGTTACGAGCGGGTTTTAGACATCATTTATGGATTGGCACAGGACTGCATTGCTTTCCTCCCTATATAATGTTATATAGTGCTCTGATAGAACAGTATATAATGTCTATCCAAAAACGTTGGGTGTTGTTGGATAGAGAAACAGACGTGTCACCCCACATATAACCCGTCGGGCGGCTGCACAGGTGCATCTCTCGTGGATTTAAAGGGATTCATAAATCACAGATCATATTGAACCGCTCAAGGAGATTATATATATTATGCTTAAAAAATATACTTAAGCAATTAGACCGCAAAGTAGGCTACAAATAACGTGGATAAATGTTACTTTGAAAGGTTTACGCATCCCTGATTGATGCGTTGTTTAAATAACAGAGATGATGGTGGTCTTAAAGGGACAGGTCACCTAAAAATGCAAATTGAGTCAATATTTGCTCACCCTCACGATGCTACAAACCCGTGAAGTTTACAGTATTTAATGACGCAAAAACATTGTATGGAACAGATCGCCAATGATATTCGGCTAAATAATAGCCATAGCCATGTTCTATGCAATGCTTAATACTGTGAAGTTCACGGTTGTCATGATGGTGAGTGTATGTTGTCAGAATTAGCATTTTTAGGTGAACTGCCCCTTTAAGAAAAAACATCTCTGTTATTTCAACAACGTGGATTGGGACTGAGTGATCAAGGGTAAAATGATATTTATACATTCATTCATTCTGAAGCCATACATTTGTGTAAGGAACTGCCATAATTCTCAGAAATTCTATAAGATCATTTTTTTGTTAATTTTGGATGTACTGTTCCTTTAATGTGTGTGCCCTGGGGATAGTGGGGGTCAGATATGTTTCCACGTAGCTGATGGGTAACACAAGAGCTCCCTAGTGTGGGACTGACATAATTAGTTGAGATAATGGTACAAGCTCTCGGTTTGCCAATACTTAGACTTTAAACACTTTAAAAATGGTGTTTAAATGCATTGGTAGGCAGAGAATAATCTCATTGTGTTTTTCTCACTGCGAGAGTGACAAAGAGGCATCTTACGAACACATTTAGCAGTTCTAATAAAATTACACTGTACATCAAATCAATAATAGCTTCCTGAACAGCATACAAATGCTGAAATGCCCATTTTGAAGACACAGTTGTGATGTTACAGGCTGTAGAAAGGTTGCAAATGGAATGTAACAGTGTTTTTTATGAGGCTGTGACATCATAATGGGGCTGTATGGTGTCCGTGGTAACAGTGGAATTGAGGAATCGCTTATGTCCTGAAGTTAATCAGTGCTGCCTCACGCACTCACACATGCACTTCTAGCATTAAGTCATGTTTGCAGGCTTGAAAGCTTTGGGAGTCAAACTGAGGCTGGGTTTTCTTGACCTTTTTATGCACACGTTCACAAATATACAGTTAACCATCGTCAGTTCAGTAAATTGGCCTAAAGAGCAGTCGTTAGCACATCAGCGTTCACACGGTAGCACCTATCAACACCCACTTCAGTCTAATCAATCAATCAGCATCCAATAACAAAAAAATTGTACATCATAAAGACAAAATATACATGCTGCTGGGGCCCTTTTCTATGTCGATTTTTCCAAATCACATATTTTAGTCATACTAAATATGATATCGTTTGAAAGCAAAAAAACTGCAAATGAATAATGTAAAACGGTGAAATCAGATATTGTGTTACCATGAAAATGGCACTTTAAAACCTTTTAGGAGGCTCCTCCCCTTAATGGGTGGTGTCAAGTTGTCTTCAATATTTGGTAACACTTTATTTTAAGGTGTCCTTGTTACATGTACTAGTTACTATTATAATGACAATTATGCATAATTACATGCAGGTAACCCTAATCCTAACCCTAAGCATACAGTAAGTACAGGTACAGTCAATTAATATTACTTATTAGTTTAAAAAAGCTCAAATGTATAAATACACTGTAACAAGGACACTGAAAGTGTAAGTGTAAACCAATATTTTATAATCAAAAAAAAATTTTTTTGTGTTTGATGTACATTTGTGATAGAAATGTATACATTTGTGACAGTAATTGCATACATTTTATTAATTCTCATCTCAGTTTTTGTGATATCAACTTCAAATTTGGAACATAACTTTAGACATATGGCTTTGATTTGAAAGCATTTTTTTGTATGGTACATTTTTATTATAGTAAATGTATACTTCTATAACTTTAATACACTTTATTTATTTAATAATTTATTTTATTTTATTTATACAATCTGCTGGTTGTTTTTTTTAAACATCTTCTGAGAGGTTACCAGGATGTTTTGGTGCATACAAAAATCTAATAAATTGTACATCATAAAGACAATATTTGGCCATTTTCCATAATCTTTAAACTAGTAATAACATATTTACATTACAAAAATGTTTCAATATTTATTTTACTGGCAAAAAAGTGCATTTTATTTATTTATTCATTTAGCCAGTAAGTTTCCAAATGTGACATTTTTATACGTGACCCTGCAGCACAGAAGCAGTCATCAGTATCACAGGTATATTTATAGCAATAGCCAAAAATACATTGTATTGGTCAAAATTATTGATTTTTCTTTTGTGCCAAAAATCATTAATTTCTTACTGTAAATATATAAAAAGTTAATTATTGTTTAGTAATATGCAGTGCTAAGAACTTCATCTGGACAACTTTAAAGGTGATTTTCTCAATATTTAGATTTTCTGCATCCTCAGATTGCAGATTTTCAAATAGTTGTATCTCAGCCAAATATTGTCCTGTCCTAACAAACCAGACATCATCTGAGAGCTTATTTATTTTACTTTCATGGGATAAATCTATCTATAAATCGAAGTATAAATCTCAATTTAGAAAAACTGACCTTTATGGGTTTGTGGTCCAGGGTCACATATGTTAAAATGTTAAAGTAAAAATACAGCTATATATATATATATATATATATATATATATATATATATATATATATATATTTATTTATTTATTTTTTTTGCAGTTGAATTAGTGAAATTGAATGATTAAATATCATAATTTGTGGCGGGGTGGAGGGCGACAATGGTTTTGCCTGCATCTAGATTTTTACTGCATTTTCATTGCATTGAACATATTGACTCTGCTAATCAAGTATTGTTTTTTTTCTTTTGTAGTGTCAATAGGGGACATTTTTCAATATGTACTTTCTATGTCTTTTTTTGTAAAACCATAGCAAACACTTCTAGAGAATGGTTTCTAAGTTCAGAAAAACGGTGCAATTCCCGAGTAGTTGCCTAATCTTATTTTAGGCCTTAAGCCACAGGCCAGTCAACTCAGGAATGTCCGGTGTTGACGGCGTCAGACTCGCTGTCCCTCGTCTTTTGGGTTGTGCTTTTAACATGCAGGAGGGTTTGGAGCATCACGTGTGTGTGTGTGTGTGTGTGTGTGTGTGTGTGTGTGTGTGTGTGTGAAAGAATGTTTTTATATTCAGGGGTGAACGACCATAGATGATGCACAAAGTCACAACCCAAAACAAGCGTCTATTTAGCATCAAATACATGCAGAAACGGCAATTTAACAACCTCTTTATGTTCTTTTTTGGTCACATTTTGTCGTCAGATTGTGATTTGAATTGTAGTGTTTATGTTGAGCTGGCTAGTTTGTGTTCCTGCGTTAAGATGTTGTTCACACTGATGACAGCAGATTCATAAAGGATCACATGGACATCTCAGAGTATAAGGAACAGTGTTTGCTAAGGCATTGATATGCATTTGCTAAGGGGTTCATAGTGTTTATAGCATGTTATAAAGTTATTAAAATTAATCTATGGTTGCCAGGGCATTACTATGTAGTTCTTAAGGCATTCATAGTGTTTAGAGCATCAGAGTGTTTAAAGCAAGTTGCTATCTTCTGGATGGTTGACATGGTGTTGCTATAAAGTTACTATGTTACTAGTTACTTGCTATGAAGATAATCAGAGAAGTTGTATTTATGTATGTAGTTGACTTTACTCTGAGATACTGTACCTGCACCATCACTTCCATATTTCATCTGGCGTCACCCTACACCTTCATTTAGGCAGGTGATGCAGTACAACAGCTTTTGATTGTATTGTACTCATTAGATTAAGTCTTCTGTCATGTCCGTTTCATGTTTTCGGTCGAGTAGGTGCTCATGAGATTGTCTCATTGTTTCCTGTATAGATTCTGCTGTTGGCCCCTAACCCTGCTGTCACAACAGCAGGCTTGAGTTACTGCGCATGAGGGCCATTTAGCTGAGAATGATAACGGATATACAGGGAGGGATGAGCTGCTACCTGCTGTCTGCCCTACATGGATCACTTTACTTCATATTTAATTAAAACGTCCCTCCATTGGAGCCTATTTATAGCATCTGCCACTACAGTCCACTGGTGGGGCATCCCAGAGCTCTGAACCACTGACCTCAGACCAGTTTGAGGTTTTTATGTGTGCTGTAAGTAAGAGCAGTATTAAAAAATGTAATAATATCTTTAAATGCCTAATAAAATGTCTTTATTACATTGTAGGAGGGGCCGAGTCATGTCCAGGTCTGTCATGTAAGCAACAACAAAGAACACACTAGCAACTCTGCAGCAACTGCATAGCAATGCCTGTGCTGCTTTCTAGAAAACCAGCTACAAAACCACCAAAAACACTGCAGTCAAATAGCAACATGGTTAAATCACTCATAGAGTAAAGCCTTAGAAAATCACCTAGGTGATGTTACTAACCACTTAGCAGCCAGATAGCAATGCCTTACAACAGCCCGCAACCACTACAGCAGCCTAGCAATCACACAGCAACATGCTGGAAACCACTTAGAACACCCTAGCAACCACATACCAATGCCCCTAGTAACCACTCAAAACATATGTGCAGTTACATAGTAACATGGTAAAAACACTCAACATCTTAGTATCCACAAAGGAAATGAAACACATTTTAAAACACTTGGAACACCTTAGCAACCCAGTATAGCATAGCAATACTCTTGAGAACGGGACACACTGCGGTTACTCAGCAGAACACAACGACGCTCCTTAAACACTCGGAACGCCGCAGTTACTCAGCAGAACACAACGACGCTCCTTAAACACTCGGAACACCGCAGTTACTCGGCAGAACACAGCGAAGCTCCTTAAACACTTGGAACACCGCAGTTACACGGCAGAACACAGCGATGCGCCTTAAACACTCGGCAGAACACGGCGATGCGCCTTAAACACTCGGAACGCCGCAGTTACACGGCAGAACACAGCGATGCGCCTTAAACACCCGGAACGCCGCAGTTACACGGCAGAACACAGCGATGCGCCTTAAACACCCGGAACGCCGCAGTTACTCGGCAGAACACAGCGACGCGCCTTAAACACCCGGAACGCCGCAGTTACTCGGCAGAACACAGCGACGCGCCTTAAACACCCGGAACGCCGCAGTTACTCGGCAGAACACAGCGACGCGCCTTAAACACCCGGAACGCCTCAGTTACTCGGCAGAACACAGCGACCCGCCTTAAACACCCGGAACGCCGCAGTTACTCGGCAGAACACAGCGACGCGCCATAAACACCCGGAACACCGCAGTTACTCGGCAGAACACAGCGAAGCTCCTTAAACACCCGGAACACCGCAGTTACTCGGCAGAACACAGCGAAGCTCCTTAAACACTCGGAACACCGCAGTTACTAGGCAGAACACAGCGAAGCTCCTTAAACACTCGGAACACCGCAGTTACTCGGCAGAACACAGCGAAGCTCCTTAAACACTCGGAACGCCGCAGTTACTCGGCAGAACACAGCGACGTGCCTTAAACACCCGGAACGCCGCAGTTACTCGGCAGAACACAGCGACGCGGCTTAAACACCCGGAACGCCACAGTTACTCGGCAGAACACAGCGACGTGCCTTAAACACCCGGAACGCCGCAGTTACTCGGCAGAACACAGCGACGCGGCTTAAACACCCGGAACACCACAGTTACTCGGGAGAACACAGCGATACACTTTAGCAACTGAAAAGAACATAGAAATCCACATGAAACACTCAGAACACCTTAGCAACCCAGGATAACATAGCAACACACTTAAAACACTCTGGACACCGTAGAAACCCAGAAGAACATAGCAACAGCATAGAGACGCACTTAAAACACTCTGAACACCTTAGCAACACAGAACAACACAGCAACACATTTAAAACACTTGGAACACCTTAGCAACTAAGCAGAACATAGCAATGCAATTAAAACACTCGGAACTACTTCGAAACCCAGAAGAACATAGCAACCCATGAAACACCTTAACAAATCAGAAGAACATAGAAACTGCGTAGTAACGGTCTGCCGCCCACAACACCACAGAACTTGTGTTTAGAAGTGATTCTGTTGTCTTCTGGAGTTTAATGGTGTTTAGCGATGGGGATCCTCAAACATCTTTGTTGTTGCCATAATCATTTCTTATCAGTGTGTGTGTGTGTGTGTGTGTGTGTGTGTGTTTTGACAACACATCTCCAGTGAGCTCAGCCTTCAGATCAGAGAACCATCATCTCTAAGACTGCTGGCTTGTGTGTGTGTGGATAGACAGTCTTTGTATACCCCACCCCCTGTCGTCTCTGCAATCTTGCTCCCGCGTCTGGCTGTCTCGGTCCGTGCTGGGCCGTCCTGTGTGGATGCACAAATGCACCATTCATAGCCTGATAAGATCCATGCGTGCAGCTGTGCTCTGGGCCTGGCGCTGACCCTGAAGTGGGCACAACCAGCAGGCACTGTAGGTCCAGTAATCACCTGAGAACCATTACAGCGTCTGCTTCTAGATAGAAAAAAATAGACGACATTGGAGACTGTTTTGACCATTTGTTTTAAAACCCAAAATGATCTTCCCTGCTGCCTACATAGATGATGTATAGTTTGCTAAGTTAAAAAAATTAACCAATCAACAAAGCACGGCACATTTGTGAAATAGATATTTTAATACGACTCAATTATTATTCACTGTATGTATTTTTTATGTAATTTTAGATTCTCTATAATTGACTTAATTTCCAAAAGCAAAATCTTTCAAAATATACCAACAGCCTTATCCAGGATGGTCATGGATTTCATCACAGATTAGTCTGATTTTAAAATCAGTTTGATATTTTAAGTTAATGTAAATATGTAATTATATAATTCACATGTATTTCCATATAATATTACTTTTTGCCCTGACAAACACCCACAACAGTAGAAAATCTCAAAAACAGAAAAACTAATTCTACTTTTATATCCACTTAGCCTATTAGTATAAAGTAGAAAAACACGGAATATGTTCCACTTGTACGTAATGTCAGTACAGAGGAGAAAAACAGCATAACATGATGCAGAAAAGCTTTGTTGCTGTAATGCACGCTCAGAATAGCTGACCCGGGGTCAGGTCCTTCTGTAAACACCATTTAATTCAATTCTGTGTTTGTGAGTGTGCTTTAAAGCACTACAGTTTCCACGTTGCGTAGCTGTTTTCGGTCTCCCGCTGTACCAAATGTCTGCTTCGCACCCTGTTTGCACCTTCAACTGTTGCAGATTTTAAAAAGCATTTTAAATCAGACCCATCCATGACTCTGAATCCTAGATACAGCGGTCTACATGGATTCTACACCTCTTCCATTGGCTTTAAATGAGAGGAGACTTTGTACAGAGATGACTGTCAGTAGACATTAGAGAGCGTGCACTGCAAACACACACTGCTTTTATTAGACCGTCTTCTGTGTGTGTGTTTGAGGGTGTTGGATGTACCACATGTGCTGTAGGTCTGCAATATAAGAGCTACCCTAGAGGCAATTCTGCCTGCATTCTTCTTCTTCCCAGGCTGATTTCAGCTTTCCTAAATGCTTCCCAACCCATAAATCCCTTAGAAGTCTCTGTCCTCAGGCATGCGACGGCGGACCACGTTGCACATGGATGCTATTTTATTACAGGAAGACACCACTGAAGACCCTGTGTAGATCTTTGTATCAGCGTATGTATCCAGTAGAGAAAGGGTTTGGCCTTCAAAGGGTTAATCTAAATGCTTAGACAAGCATCACTAGAGTAAGATAGTGTTGCCTGATTTTTCAGCTGGAAGATCTCTCCCATAATTTTTTTTTAAAGCAGTGATTTATAAGTTATGTGCTTTGATCCAAACCACACTGAAAAAAAATGATTTAGGATCAGTTTTTAAATAATTGAATAAAAACCAAAAGATTAATATAAAGTGATTAATTTCAAGATGTTAATATATTTTACATTTATTGCAAAATATGTTCATTATCCATATAATAATTTTTTTTTTAAGTAGACTTAAATTATGTCTCAATCATGTAATTTGCAGTGTTTAAAAAAGTATTTTGGAACAATTAGCTTGTTGCTGTTCTCTGATTGGTGGAGATTTTTTGCAGAATCATGGGTAATGTAGTCTTTCACATTCGTTTGACGCTATTTAAAATAATTCAAAGTAATACGGGCTTACTGCTTCAACAGAAGCATATAACATTGATTAACAACCTTGTAGTTCACAGTATTTTATCTTTAAAGGTTTATCAGTTCACAAACTCGTCTAAGTTCGAACAGAACCCTTTGGGAACACATACAGTGCAAATCAATTGATTCAATGCAAGTCATATTAAATGCTAAACTATTTACTATACTAACCAAACTGAAGTCAAACGAATTTAAGTCTAGAACATAAATCAAGTATAAAAACGTCATTGTACCGGAGATTCATTTTGTTATGGGATGGCCATTAAGCTAGTGGAAACCTAACTCTATTACTATCAATACCAGATCGGCTTCACTGAGAAAGACACACGGGTTATACGTATGTGAGATCAGGGCGGAGGTGGATTGGAGAATCATTTCTGGGCTCCATCTCAGTGGTGAAGGGCAAAATGGCAGCTTTAGCACGCAACAGCGGAGATGGATTTATTAGCCCTGCGGTTGGCATGACAACAGCGCCTGTGGATGGAATAGAAGATTGTTGCTAAATTGTTCCATCTGTTCCATTTTCCAGTTGTAGAATGGAGTCTGCCCCGCATGGGATATGTGCTCTATTATTTGATAGATGAACATAGATGAAGACAAATGATGAAGCCATGTCATCGTATCAAGCCAGTTAGTAACCCGTGCTCTAGAACTGGATGACAGCGACCAATGGATATGAATGTGCAGTCAAACAAACACAATCATAAATACAAAACTGCTTTCATCACTGAAGTTGTGATAATATATATTAATTGTCGGCAGAGCTGGGAAGTAACTGATTACATGTCATCTGGATTATGTATTCAGATTCCAAAAATGAAGTCCTTGTAATTAGAAGACATTACATTTTAATAATCAGATTACAGTTACTTTTTTTGGGATTACATGATTAAATATTCACACAATGGCAGTAAATCATTCATAATTGGTAAAACACTGGTGATTTATGGCTGAGTAACACCATGTCATCATATCCGCTGAGCTTCAGTAATCGTTGATTCTGGAAGTCTGGGCAATAGTATTTCTTAAACCTGAAAGACTCGTGTTTATTAATGTTTCTTCATATAATACATATCAATGTGGTACATATATGGTGAGTTTAGTAAAGTGATCTAGACGTAATCCACGTTACTAACTACAGTTTTCATTATGTAGTCTGTAATTAGTAACAGAGCTAACTCTGTTTGTCAGCAGCAAACCAAAGCACCGGTTACATTGCTCTTATGAAGTCATTTATTAAGAGGAAAAAAGCTGTTGTCCAAACATACCTGGCCCTACCTGAAAAATTAATTGCCCCCCTCCTGTTAAATCATGGAAGAACTGTGATTAACCACATTATTTTAGAAAGATAAGTTAATTTCACTAGTCACACCCAGACTTGATTACTGCCAGACCTGTTGAATCAAGAAATCACTTAATCAGAACCTGTCTGACAGAGTGAAGCACGCTTAAAGAGCAAATTCAAAGCTAAAGGAATTCAAGAACAGATGAGAAACAAAATAGTTGAGATGTATCAGTCTGGAGAGCGTTATAAAGCCATCTCTGAGGCAAATCATCCAGCGAATCATGGTCAGAGCCATTATACACAAATGGAGAAAACTTGTAACAGTGGTGTACCTCCCCAGGAGTGTCTGGTCTACCCAAATTATTTCAAGAGCACAACATCAACTCGTCCAGGAGGTCATAAAAGAACCCAGAACAACATCTAAAGAACTGCAGGCCTCACTCGCCTCAATTCAGATCAGTGTTCATGATTCAACAATAAGAAAGAGACTGGGCAAAAATGGCATCCATGGGAGAGTTCTAGAGCGAAGGCCATAGAAGACCAAAAAGAACACAAAGCTTCATCTCACATTTACCAAAAACATAATGATTATCCCAAAAACTTTTGGGCAAATATTCAGCTTCAGGACCTGGAAGACTTTCCACAATTGATGGAGCCATGAATTCTGCTCTCTATCAGAAAATCCTGAAGGAGAATGTCCAGCCATCAATTTGTGACCTCAAGCTCAAGCACATTTGGGTTATGCAGCAGGAAAATGATCCCAAACACACCAGCAAGTCCACTTCTGAATGGCTCAAGAAAACCAAAATTACGGTTTTGGAGTGGACAAGTCAAGACCCAGACTTAAATCTGACTGAGATGCTGTGGCAGGACCTTAAACCATCCATTCATGCTCGAAAACCTTGCAATGTGGCTGAATTAAAACAATTCTGCAAAGAAGAGTGGGCCAAAATTTCTTCACAGCGATGTGAACGACTTATTGCTAAAATGCTTGATTGCAGTTGTTTCTGCTAAGGGTGGCACAACCAATTATCAGATTTAGGGGGCAATTACTTTTTTCATGTAGGACCGGGAAGATAGGACAGCTTTTTTCCTTTTAAGAAATGAAAAAATTATTTCAAAACTGCATTGTGTGTTTACTCAGGTTATCTTTGTGTTATATTAAAATTAGTTTGATCTGAATAAAATGCGACACATAAGGGGAAAAAAAACGGAAGGGGGCAATAACTTTTTCACAGCACTGTGTATGTGTGTGTGTGTGTATATATATATATATATATATATATATATATATATATATATATATATATATATATATAATGCATCATAACCAGGTTGTCTTTCAAATCAAGTGTAATGTTTTTTTCCCCCAGAAATTCTGCTTTGTAATATTCTTTTGCTTTACTGAAATAACTCTTTTAATGGGAGTTTTATACCAGCGAATGTGCAAGTAGGATGTTTGTTTTATTTCAGTATTGCTGAAGTCTAACCTCAAGCTCGTAGCAGATTTGTCCATGTTAGTGAGCATTTGATGCTTCCCGTCTAGACTGTGTTAATCATTACATTCCAGCTCTTACCGGCATCAAAGCTCAAAATTCACTTCATTTTGTCTGTATGAAACACTTCCAGTAAACAATATCATTGCAATCAAAAGTTTCACATCTGCTTCTGTCTTTATGTTTCTGCATATTTGTTGCCAGCCACAGTGACAGATAAAGTTAGTCATATTCTAAAATATTCTTACTAGGTATGTTATTTCCAGGAACCCTCCACCAAGAAGTTATATGTTAATGCATTAATGTGTATAAGGTCAAATTCTTTATTCAGAATAATTTGTCCTAGACATTTCTTGATTATCACCTTTTCATAGCATCACAACAACATAGTTTAGCTCTAATGACTGGGAAAAGGGAATCAGTCACATGAGAATTTGTTTCTACATTTTATTGTTGCATATCCTTTAAGATGCAGCAACAGCAGATGGTGTGTTTTTAGCTCTGATTTAGTGTTGAGATCTAACCGATCTCACCTGCTGCTGTGAACACACACGCTCATGCTTCTGTAATGCTGTTTGCATTAACTGTCTCACACTGCAGGAATCCGTCAGCCCACACAAAGCCCATCTGGAATGCAGTATCTCAGAAACAAATCATACAGAGGGTTTGGCGACCCACCTTGTTGGCTTTCCAAAGCTAGATTGTAATTTATCGACTTTATCCCCGCTCAGGATTTATTTCCACGTTTTTGGCTGTTCCTCTCATAGATTGTAATTGGGTAGCATTTGAAGCATGTGTTTGTTTTCCAAAGACTTCAACAAACGCGTTGTTTCGAGCCAAGTTACATCACTCAGCGTCTTTGGCATAGAGAATGCAGAGACTAAGACTAATTTTAAATTAAAGACATGTTTGTCCAAAGACTGATGGGGGAAAATGCACCTCACACATGTGATGTTACTCAATACAGGGCTGGAGCAAGGACACTAAAGGTGATAAAGCAGAAGAGCTGAGAGTTAATTATGCATGTAAATGTTCACAGGTTCACACTGTTTATTTACCTGCTTGGAATAAGCTTCACAATATAATTTGAGACCAAACAAAACAAAGCTGCAAGGCAGTTTAAAAGTCACATGTAACTGCTTGGAGAAGTCTGATCTTGGAACAGTGTTTATAAACCGCAGCACTCATCAATTAAGGGTTGATTTAGGGTCGGTGAGAAACACTGTCACTGATTATTCAGAGATGACAGATATGTCAATGCCGTCACTTCCTTATCTGACTTTTTCCACTGTTCTCCCTTCAGTACGGGAATGGGAATTCAGTGCTTTAGAAGTGGTTCTGAAATTCACCCTAAATCAGTCCTAAATCAGTTGGCAGCTTTCTTTTGTTTTGCCCCATGCCTGAAAAAACCCAGATAAGGCAGTTCTCACTGTGCTAGCATGAGCCTGACCTCCAACCCTGTGTCAGCATTACATTTAGTTTTTAGTATGATTTACTGCAAAGAAAATGTATACTTTTCTGCTGTTATGCTTTTGGAAATTTTGCTGATAAAATTGTTGATAATGTTTTTAATAGTAAAAACAGAAATGCAAAAGTCGGTTTTAGTATTGTTTGTGGTTGGTGCACGTGTTCGGGTAATCCTTTCAGCAAAAAAGGTTGCAATGTTTAATGGGTACTTAACGCAGACTGAAACTTTGCTACTTAGAAAGCTGTTTCTGTGAAAGATTGCACCCATTCCTGCGTCCCCTGATCTTTTTTTCCACTCACGTTTTTGGCTTTTCTCATCTTGCCTGTCTTTTTATTTCATCCCATTTCTCTTTTCTTCAAGGTACTCTCTTTTTCCCCCTTTCTGTCTCCCTGGCGTTCTTTCACTCTCTGTGTTTTTGCCAGAGGGAGGTTCACTTCCTAGTCTTGGCAGCATTTTGTGTAATAAACTCCACACTAACACTGGCTCATAAACAAATAAACCCAGGCACTCTGCAATGTAATTTCATAGAATCCTCCCCCGTGCTCTCTTTGCTCCCCTCCCAAGACAGCAACGCAGTCTGTCTGTGCGAAACGCTCCCAGTCTTTGTAAACTCTCTTCTGGTGTCTCCCATAACTCTGTGTTTGTGTCTGCGATTCCACTCTCGTCATGACGTCATTCTGAAAGCTTACAGCTCTTGGTGGACGAAAACAGATGGTTGAACTTTTAGCTGGAAAGGAAACAATGCCTCTTTGGTCCCTTGTTAGCTTTGGGTATTAGGTTATAGAGGACAGGTAAGGTTTTAACAGATTATGAAAGTTTACCAACAATTCCTATGTTGAGTTTTGTGGTTTAAATCGACACCGTTGTTGCCAACTACTAATCCTCTTCTCCCATTTGATTCTAGGGTTTGTGCTGAAGAAAGCCATGAGATCTTCTACTTGCAGCACCTGAAAGAGATTTACATAATCAAGGCACGATGGAAGAGCCGTACAAAGATTCTGTAGCCGTAGACATGGCAAACCCTCAGGAAGAGGTCTGCAATGGTGGATCCGCCGCCACTGATGCAGTTGGGAAACTAGAGGGGGAGACCACTCCAATTATTTCACCAGAGACATGGAGTGTCAGCACACCAAGCATAACAAAGCGATCCATGTCCCCAATGCTAACGATACAAGCCACCCCAGTGGTGACCCCGGCTGCTGAGTCTCCCAACGGTGTTGCCCTGAAGGTTGCTACAACTGTGCTCCAGCCAATCTGCTTGGGGGAGAGTCCAGTAGTATTGCCAATCCTTGCAGGACCAGCTGGACCTCAAGTCGGACAATCAGGAGCCACTTCGTACCTGATGACTAGTCAGGGTCCTGTGTCCCTACCTCTGGTCTTGGAACAACAAGTCCTCCAACATTTGAATCATCAATTGCTTCAACAAACGGCAACTTGTCCTGCCCTGCCACTGCAGAACAGCATCCTGTGCCAAAACCCATCCCTTGCTCTCGGAGCACCTCCAGTCCTAGACCAGAAAGGCACAAGTCCAGTGTTGGATACTAGTCTACTGACTCTTCTTCAGAATCCTAACTTTGCAGCCATCTTGCAGGACCTTTTCCCTGGCCAGGGCAACTCTCCTCCTACTTTCCACCCAGCGTCTTCCCCACAAATTGACCTTGCCTCTGCGTTCCTTCCTCCTCCACCTCTCTCGCAGCCCTACAGCTCTCCATTAGCCCCTCTGGTGCCTCCAGCCACCTTGCTCGTCCCCTATCCTGTTGTAATCCCACTTCCAGTGCCTCTTCCAATCCCAATGCCAATCCCAGTCCCGGTCTCCGCTTGCAAGGACTCCAAGGCAGAGGTAGATGTCCCTAAACCGGCTTGTACTTATAGCAAAAGCACCCAAACTTCACCTAGTGACATCTCCCCTCATTTTTCATTCACCAGCAAGGAAATGGCAGTAGTCCAACAGTCTCTTCACTCTTGCTCGTCCCCTGTAGTGACAGACGGAGAAGTGCTAGATTTATCCATAAGGACACCTCAACCTTCAATGTATATTGATGTGCCACAAGGGATCCAGCCGTTTCAGCAAGACAATGTCCTTGATTTGTCTATACCTAGTAAAAGAAAGACATGCATCCAGACTTGTAGCACATATGGTCCCTTGGCCCCGGAGCGGGAGAGGGTGTGCCACCTGGGGGACGATGTTAGCAGAGGGGCTTTGGCTCTTGGGGTTCTCCGGCCAGTAGACTGCACGCCGAAGCTAGACACCAAGCTGCTAAGTGGTTTAGCATCTCTAGAGTTCAGCAGACAGCACAAGTGGGTGGTAGATAGCGGTCACAGTCGGACAGTGGCAGGGGCGGTACATGACTCTGCGCTCACCGGAAGTGGAAATATCGAGATCGTCAGCACATCGCAGACAGCCAAAGTCATTGTGTCGGTCAAAGACGCCATGCCCGCCATCTTCTGCAGCAAGCTAAAAGGATTATCAGGCGTTTCTACAAAGAACTTTTCCATCAAACGTGATGCCAGTCAAGGGGGCTTTGCCTCACTTCCCAGGGTCCCAGGGGATCAGCGAGGAGAATCCAGTGACCCACTCAAAAAGATCTCTAAAAACAGAGGAATCAAACTGAAGAAAGTAAGCTCCCAGGAGATTCATATCCTGCCCATAAAGAAGCAGCGACTGGCTGCATTTCTGCCCAGAAAATAACACATGCTCTCTTGCTTTCAGAGTGAGAAGGGAAAACATGAGCAATGAAATGGCGACTGAGGTGTAGCTAGGTAAATAACTACTTTGAAAAAAGCCGGTCTGAGAAATTAAGCCTGGGTATGATGATGATAAATGCATTCCTGGCAGAAATAAAGCCTAAAGCTTTTTCTCCAAGCTGTTCAAATGATTTAAACTGATGCTGGCCGCTTCTGGTCTTACGGTTGGCATTTGATCCATTCATTATAAAGCAATCAGACAAAGTCGACAGGAAAAGTATAAAAGAACCAATCTGAACTGCCTAAACTGCACTACTACTGAGATTGTTTTAGCATTAACGCCAGACTCGACTCCCTTCCTATGCATTTTGATTTCGGTCACACATCCTCATGAATGATTCATCACGCGTGATCTGCATTGTCATTAATATGCATGAGATCTGATTTGAAACCTGGCCAGCTGTCAGTGAGAAACGCGACGTGTAGCACTGACAAATTCTCGTCCGGCTAATATGCTGAATTCTTGCTCTCCTCTCGCTGTTTACACTTGGAGTGCAAGACGTTTCCCATTTTTGGTCCTAATGAACTGTAGAAGGGAACCGTGAACTTTTGCTTCCCTAATCACTGTATTAATCAGTGGGGCACTGGAGCGGAGCATCCTCTTTGAAGAACACGAGGGGTAAGCAGTTAGCATGGCAGCCTGATAATGACTTGGCAAAGCCCAGATCTCGGTTTCATTAAATCTGATGATTGGAGGAAATGGTTGTCACTAGCAACAAAGCATAGTTTTCATCAGCATCCCTTTGGGGGGTAAAAAGCCTCCCTTCCCCCCGCCCCAAACCAAATTAAAACTAAATAATCATTGGGGGTTTGTCCCTAACGACAGCAAATCTGAGTGAAATGGCTTATTAATGCTGTTTTTATGACCGTGCGTTCAACTCAAAGTAATAATCAAGATAATCTGTCAAGATAATCCTTGTTTTTTTTTTATCTTTGATGAAAATGAAGAACTTGGGTGATGTCAGCAAAGTTGCACAAGCAATTGGCTAATATTAAGGCTATTTAGTCAATGTTAAAGCTACTGTTGCTAAAAGATAATGCAGAATATTTAATGCCAAGTAACATTACAGGATAAAAGGTCATGGCAATAATGATAGAATTAGAAGTGTTACCATTTGAATATGTGGAGATGCTCGAGGGTGAACTTGACCTTCAGTCCCAGTCAAAACACCTCTTCAAAAGTGTGTGATAGTGATTGTTACAACCCATTGCAAACGCCCCTTTAGGTCTAGCCTAATTCCCCTGCTTTTCATGATTTTCAAATACATTTCTCATGGATAAAATTAAGTGCCACTCTTTTTAAAAAATGTTTTTACTTTAAAGCATTCAAAAATAATTTGATTGTGGATTATGAATGCTGCTTTATGGCACAGAATCAGTGTTTTTGTTGCTTTCATGTGGCTGGTGGTTAGATTGATAGCATGAGGGCGTGTATTGAACCACAGGTTTCCACCCTCTCATTAACCTCTTGATCATCCCAGTTTAGTAATCATCTTATTAAAACTGTGCTACAGCTGACAGACTCCACATCACAAACTCAACACTGAATCAGACAAACTAGCCCCATAAGTACATACAGTATATAAAACCCATTTTATTTAAGATAAAAATTGTGATTTTTCATGACTACTAAACACATTTCTCTCTCATTATTCTGTGTCTAGATGGTTATATATATAAGTGCCACTTGATTTACTGAGTTTACTCCTGTTGTTCAAATGGATATTTTGTGTAAAGTTCACAAAATGGTCAAGAACATGCCAACAAGTCATATTGCATCCAAAAAAGAAAAGATCTAAAAGAAATTAGATTTTGCTTTAAGTAGATTAATAGAAACTCTTTTCTAAAACTATTTTGGAGGACCTTTTTTGGCTTTTTTTCATTACGATAGTTATCATAAAACCATTTTCCATCATAATAAGAAATTATATGTATGTGTATATATATATATTACATTTCTCAATATCAGTTACTGTGTTTAGTTGATCACAAAATGACTAATACTTTTTTTATTTTTTTTATTTAAAGCAGCATTAAAGTTAAAATACTGCCAAAATGTATAAATCCTTTACAATTTTAATTGATCCTTTTTTGTGCATTTATAATAACAAGAATTTGGATGGAAAATGGTGTTTATGATAAATTATCACAATGCAATTTTTTTTGGGATCGGACTAATTTCTACTCATTTTCTTAAAGCAAAATCTAATTTATTTTAGATCTTTTAATATTTGGGTGCAGTATGATTTGCTGGCATGTTCTTGACCATTTTTGTGAACTTTACCCAAAATATCCTTTATAACAACAGGAGTAAACTCAGTAAATACGATTTAATTCTATTTAAGGTGTTATATTTCATACTTCATGCAAGTTCACCCCAACTGTAAGATCCTCTCCACAGTCAAACCAACACGAGTCTCATTTGGTCACACGTGAAGATTCTGTGTAAAATAATTTATTGTTTTTACTAAGTCAGTACTAATATGATGCAGTGGCTCAGAAGAGACTTCATTCCACGTTCAGCAGAATCAAAATGAACTTCAAGACACCATCAGTGGTGTGCACAGAAAGATAGATGAAAGCAAGGCAGGATTTATTTGACATGTCAGTATGAAATGTGCCGTCTCGTGTTTGCGTGTTTGCTTATAGGAATTCTTTCAGAAGGAAAACCAGGAAGGCGTCTTTTATAGTTCACATTGAGCCAGGAAAGGTTTTCATGTAGAACTTTCCCAAACGATCAGCTTGACAGATTTCTTCCATTTTCAGAGTTGATTCAAGTATTGGGTTTTAGAGTTCACACCAAATACATCTGATGAACTACTGTGCAAATTTACTTGTTTTCTTTCTTTTTTTATTTTTATGTCAGCACTAAAGTGTGTTAGTCCTTAGTTTTTGTCTAGTTTTCCTGTACAAATATCTAAACCTTCTTAAATCAAGATTTAATGACTTTGTTTAAAACAAGTGATCTGCCAATGGAGCAAGAGAAATAAACGTGTTCTTTTAAATAGGCTTATTTTTCTTAACTCTTTGGTTTTTGGTATAAGCAAAGTCAGAACTAAATTTGGATAACTTTTTCAAAACACAAATTCAATGCATCTTAATTTAAGAATGTAAGACTTCGTCAAAATTTCGCAGTTGTAAATCATTTTCCAGCATGTGATATTAGCATGCAGTATATTCTCACTTTTCTCAGATTTTCACAATAAACAGTTAGCATGAACACCTAGTTTAATGAATAAACAATAACCGTTTCTATGATATGAATTAATTTGTGTTGAGACGACCCTGAAATTGTAAGTATTTAAGTATGAGGTTTTTTTTTACATCAAGAGCTTTTGTGAACCACTGAATGGGTAAAAGAATGAAACCGAGTCTGGTGATGTTTTAAATTATTTATTTATTATTTGTATCGTTGAAAATGTGTACGTGACGAAATGCATTAGCTTTAAAAAGTTCATGATTAAAAACGTCTCTGGTATCAAGATCGAAGCACGTGTGGGTGTTTTTTTTTCATAACAGGTGTTGATATTCAATCATCGATGAATCTATATGGCACAACATTACGAATACATGTGATTTTTTTGTTTTGTTTATTATTTTTTTACAAAAAGGAGTCTAAACGATCACATTCACGTCTAACTTGAAATGCTACGCTACAAAAGATGGGGAAAAAACCTGAGAAGTCTCAAAGTAAAGCAAGGCAATTTGAACATAGCTATTTAAAATGGACGTATCCTCCCGTTAAAAAGCGCTGGAAGGCAGTACAAGGTATATTAAACAACGAATCCGAGATAAACAGCCCCTCGTGACGTAACGTAACGTATTCCCACCTCCGTACACAACGTGTTTAGCTTAAAATATTTCTTCTCTACAAAATTGTACATTCCTGTTGCTGAGTTTTATGGTTAAACCCATACATAATACGCCACTGACGTCTGATCTATCAATGAAAATGATCAAATATCAACAGAAACTTCGAGATAAAGCCGGAGTTACTCACGTCACATTCCTACTACTTTAGTGATATTTCTAATGAACCGTCTACAGCGACGCTTCGTTGAAATGAACCAGTTTTGACGACTTTCCCATTCTCTCGTTCATTTCCTCATCGAAAGCTGCGTTTCGGTCTCTTGAATACTGTTCAGTGACTTCGTAACACAAGTCAATTCAAACATTCCCCAGATAAGAGCTCGACGAGTTTCTGTAACAAACCCGAGGCCAACTCAAACAGCGTTATCTCGAAAGCATTATCTCCTCAAAACAACGCTCTGGGACATACACACTCCAGACTAAACTCCAGAGTCGAAAGAGAAAATACATAGCGATATAGGAAAAACACAGTGTACTGAAAACTAGAGTAGATACACGACATGATAAAACTTTTGATATTGAGGTTTTTTAAAAGCAGAAGCGCGTTTCTCTCACAGTATTTCATTACTAAAAAGGCCTACATGTAAGATTTATGTATTTAAATTGCATGTAAAAGATTAGATTTCACAGTTTTAACATTAATAAACAATGTGATGCATATGTGTCAGTCATACAGTACATAAATAAAATGGGTCAGATTTATTTAATAGCACTAATTAATAACTAATGTGACCCTGGAGCACAGTCTTAAGTCGCTGGGGTATATTTATAGCAATAGCCAAAAAAACATTGTATGGGTCAAAATCATAGATTTTTCTTTTATACCAAAAATCATTAGTGTATTAAGTAAAGATCATGTTCCATGAAGATATTTTGTATATTTCCTACTGTAAATATATCAAAACTTAATTTTTGATTGGTAATATGCATTGCTAAGAACTTCTTTTGACAACTTTAAAGATGATTTTCTCAATATTTAGATTTTTTTGCACCCTCAAATTCCAGAAAAAAAATGGAAAAATGTATTTTGTGCTCCAGGGTCACATATATATGTATATAATTTTGATCTCATACATTTTAACTAATCAAGTATTGCTTGTTCCACTCGTCACATTTAACTTTGTTTATACTTTTAAACTGAATAAATGTAACTGTTTTCACAATTATCAGTTTACGCTGATTCTAAGCGGTTTGAATAAATGGATTTTGAAAATATTCAAATATTCAAATATAACCATGGCATGATTTTGACGGCAAAAATCTGTCCCGTTTTTTTAATTCATGCATGACTTGACAAATATAAATTGCATTAAGTTTATTATTATATTAAAATTAAAACTGTGTAATCCAGAACGATGGAAATTCGATGTACAATTCAAAAACATAAATGTCATTTTTAGGCCTACATTTTTTTTTATCGTTCTGATGCGATTTACTTAAATCTATTTGTTCCAAACTATGCTATTAATATTATTTTGACGTAATCTTCCATACATTAAAGTAATTTTTTACCTCTGAACACACTTAAATCTCCAACCAAACGAAAAGAAACAAAACGTTTAAAGCATCTGTCTGGTCAAAAATGATTCCGCCCATGTAGCAGAACTGCATGAAAACGAGCAGCGTGAACATTCTACAAAACGTCTCTTTTTGTGTTCGACGGAAAAACACAAAGTAGCACGGGTTTGGACTGTAAATAATGACGACTGGCCGAACTTTTCCTTTAGGGTTACGAAACATGACGTGTTTTGTTGGAACTAAAATACACAAATGAAACGTTTTCATGTGGCTGTAAGTGATTCCAGAAACAGCTGTATGACGTCACAGGGAGGTAGAGCGATAAATAGCCAACGCCAGACTCAAACACCAGCACTATCGGTGAGCTGATCGGCCCGTGAAGCGTCTGAGTCTTTGGGGAGACGAGATGGCATCCCCAACGCACCGGTCGTTCCCAGAGAACGGCACTAATGTTCAGTTCCTCACAGTGTGCTCTGGCTGCAGGTGTGTGTGTTAATGTTTCCCATCAGTGTGTTCTGTCCGTGTGCTGCTTCACTGCTTGCTCTGCTTGAGTCTCTCGATGTGGTGGCAGAGTTTGAGCGCCGGTCCCAGCTTCAGACCCATGTACTTCATCACCATGTCGCTCCTCAGTAACATCAGAGCTTTCCCGTCGATCTCCTGCAGACGGAGTTTAAACACAGTTAACTCTTTCCATGCCAAACACGGAATTTTCAGTTATTCATGAGACGGGTGCTGCATCCCAATTCACATACTATCTAAAAATACTATTCACATACATACTAAAAAAAAAATAAGTTTCTGGGGTATATTTGTAGCTATAGACAATAATACATTGTATAAATAAAAATGATAAATTTGGGATAATATCCAAAAATAATTAGGATAATGATATTTAGTACATTTCCTACAGTAAATACATAAAAACATAATTCTTGATTAGTAATATGCATTGCTAAGAATTCATTTGGACAACTTTAAAGATTTTTTTTTTTCAAAATTCCAGATTCCAGATTTTCAAATAGTTGCATCTCAGACAAATATTGTCCTCCTAATAAACCAGACATCAATGGAGGGATGATTTATTCATCTGTCAGATGATGCATACATCTCATTCTCAAAAGAATTGACCCTTATGATTGGTTTTGTGCTCCAGGGTCACAAATAGTGTTAAAAAATAGAATTAGTATGTCCCAAATTATAGTATGTTAAAAAAAGATTATGAATTTTTTGATTCATTTGAATGATTACTTTTAGACTCTGCTTGTTATTTTACTGTGCTGCAACCTACTTAATGCAAATACAAAACCAGTTAGCAGTAAATATAAAATAAAAAATACATGTGTTTTTTATTTAGTTATAATTTTATAGTAAATAAACTTTATAATTTGAATATGAAATACTTATTTAAATAAATGTATGCTTTAAATAACTTTTAGTTCACATTATTTAAAAAATAAATATTAAATATATGCTAAGTAAATTAGTTCATAGTAAATAAAGTGTTTAATTGTATTATTATACATTTATTAATAAAACAAATTGTATTAACTACCCACCAGATTATATAATTTAAACAACTAAAAATATGAGCAGTATTTAAATGATATCGATGACGAAAAACATTAAGAGAATGCATCAGAAATATTAAAATGTATTTAATATAATAAACATCATTTAATGAATATCTATAATTAATATTAATTATTTATTGATAATATTATTTTTTATTAATAAATAATATTTAAAGATTTTTGAGAAAATCTGTATTGAACGACATTTCAATAATTTAATTAACTCAAAAATAAACTGCATCAATTAACATATTTGCTAAAACGAGTTAGGCTCCCCACACATAATGCAATCGAGAGAATATTTTAGAAGAGCGGGTTTGATTAATGCTCACTTTTCTGTGTTTGTATGCGTTTGTGCATTTAGCAGATGTGATTTGCATTGCATTTAAGTTTTTTTTAAATGCATTACTTGATGCATTCCCTGAGAACTGAACCCATAACCTAGATGTGAGATTGCACACTATTTCAACACTAGCACTAAAGAAAGGAGTTAACTGGTGTGAAGGCCACTGACGTGTTTTCTGAAGAGCTCTGCGTGTGGAGCCAGCGCTGTTGGGTCTGCGTCCCGCACAAACTGCATCACTTCCTCTATGGACCAGGAAGACGGGCTCCTGCCGGGGATTCTGGGAAGGTCGGCCGGTGTCTCAGGACCCGTGGTGGAGCTGGCGGCTGAGAGAGAGAGAAAGAGAGATGCTAACGTGATTATGTAATGTGTTTTCTTCTTTGATGCTTCTGTCAGGTTTTCTGAGACGTTTCTGAAATGTTACGGAGATGTGAAGAAGGTCTTAAAGGTGACGTAACATGAAAAAAACAAGATGTGCTCTTCTGAAATAGAATATATATTTTAATATGGTTATTTCTGTCAACATTTTGATACTAAAATGGTTCATATATTAAATAACCACGTGAAAAAATATCTATTTTTTATGATGCAGTGAATGAAATGCTTTACAAATGATTTATTTTACAACAATAGACATTCAAAACGGCATGCAAATAAATATAAATAGTATAAATATTTTTTTTTGCTAAATGTATGTGTACATCATATATATATATATATATATATATATATATATATATATATATATATATATATATATATATATATATATATACATGTACATATATGATACTAAAATATATCTCCAAAAATATTAAAGTGAATAAAGTCTATACTCATTTAATATTATATTAAATTTACAAAAAAAATCTGAGCAGTATTTACCACAAAGAAAACATTAGCATGCACATAAATATATACTAATACATGTAATACTGAAATAATTTCTTGATTTTAAGAAATTTTAAGTCAATATTTCAATAATTTACCACTTGCATGACATATTTAATCTTTATCTTTATTTTTTTATTGTTTCTTAATTTTTATTTTTTATTTAATTTATTTATAGAATTTTTTTTTTTAAATCATTTATTTTTTATTTATAATGAAAACATTTACATTTAACTAATAAAACAATTCAAACTCTCGGTTCTAATGACAGCTGATTTGTGATTATATGGGTCTGCAACAGGTTTATTATTACTAACTGAAACTAAAACCCATAAAAAGCTTTTTTGAAATTTTATTTCAGCTTTATTTCTCATTTTCATAGTTCATTTACTATACTGAAAATATAAATTAAAAATA
>NC_068418.1:25482895-25587895 GCF_023724105.1 Carassius gibelio
GCTCAGAGACGGACCGTCTGACAACATCTCCTCTTTAACTACACAAAACATATCACATCAAAAATAACATCAGCATCAGTCATTTACTCTCAAATCTGTAAGACGGACACAAAAGAGTTTAGACGATCGTCATCAGTGTTATTTTAGTATTATCTACTCACCAGTTTAATAGTATTATAATAGTACTGTATTAATATTTTTTTAGTTTGGCGTTGCTTTTGTCATTTTATTAGTTCTTAGTTTTATTTACAATATATACTATTATAGCATTTATTACTATTTTAAACTGGCTTTTATTTTTATCTTATCAGATTAAAATTTTTTATGTGCTTTGTCATTTTCCATATTTTTTGTATTATTAATATAGTATTATATTATTTATTCTTAATTAGAATAAATATTTTTAATGAGCTTTTAATCGTAATTTTATATTTAATATTTTCATTTTTCAGTAGTATTTTCTTTGTTAAAATGTTAATGTTTTGACATTTTTTGTATTCTTTTGAAACAATTATATTATTTATTAATATTCTATATTAGTTTTTATTTTCAGTTTCATTTAAATTTGGTTTTGGTAGTTTTCCGTTTTTTTTGTAATAATTTTGCGTTTGTCATTTTATTTAGTTTTAGTACTATTTATATACCATTATGTATTTATGAATATTCTAAATTAGCTTATTTTCATAATTTATTTAAGTTTTAGTTAATTAATTGCTTATTTTATATACTATTTTAGGATGTATAAATATTTAGATTTCTTTATTTGTTTAATTGTAATTAAAATTTAGAGTGTCTTATTTCATAAATTTTATTTCATAAATTTTATTTTATTTTATTAATATTTTGAAACGTCTTGTATTGATATACATTTATTTTGGTTAATTTTTTACCTTGTATTTTATTTAATATATACTTTCCTCTTCAAACAAAAATGATTTTTAATAGTTTTAGTCAACAATACTTTAGTTAACATTTGGCCTAACAACTTAAGCAACTTCAATTCACAGCATCAGAATACCAGACACTCTTGTGGCCAGTCTGAGCCTGTAAATGTACCTGATTTAGCGCGGTCGTAGGTGTTGTGTGGACTGAACGGTTGACTGCTGAACAGATTATCACACTGAAGGTGTCGACACACTCGCTCCAGGAAGCGCAACACAAACCCGGCGCTCGACGCTGACGGCAGCTTCAACAGCCGCTTCCCACCATCTGTTCGGACTAGAGAGACAAACCAGCACTTCATTATTGTGAGTGTTTAAAATCAGACTGAATCAGATTTGTTGTTAAGCACTCATCAGTACCTCTGACCACCTCTCCTCCGCCGCCTTGGCTCTGCAGGCACCCCAGAAGCACTTTGGGCTGGTACGCACAGTCCAGACAGGCCTGAACCGTCTGCTGCAGAACCAGATTCACTGCCTCCGGCCCGAAGTGATCCGGCAGTCTCTGAACCTGTTTACGGTCCAGATGTGGGCCACAGTTCCCGTGTTTGTTCACATATACGCACACTAATGGAAACGGAGAGGACAGGCGTGTGTAAACATTACTGTACAGAAACATTATGACCAAATCCAATTAAAACTGATTATTGTGGTTATATATTTTATATATATCGTGTTTAGTCTACTTTAATGTTTATGTGGTCTGATAATTGTGGTTTTATAGTCTGATTACTGCAGCTATAATGTCTGATTATTATGGTTATGTAGTCTGATCAAGGTGGTTATATAGTCTGATTAGTGTAGTTATACTGTCTGATCATTATGGTTATCTACTTTTATTAGTTGCTATATAGCCTGATTACTGCAGTTACTGTATATAGTCTACTTATTATGGTTATGCAGTCTGATAATTGTGGTCATATTGTCTGATTACTGTAGTTATGTAGTCTGATCAAAGTGGTTATATAATCTGATTACAGAGGCCATATGGTCTGATAATTGTGGTTACATAGTTTGATTACTGCAATTGCTGTATATAACCTAATTATGGTTGTGCAATCTGATCAAGGTGGTTATATAGTCTGATTATTGTAGTTATACTGTCTGATCATTATGGTTATCTACTTTTATTAGTTGCTATATAGCCTGATTACTGCAGTTACTGTATATAGTCTACTTATTATGGTTATGCAGTCTGATAATTGTGGTCATATTGTCTGATTACTGTAGTAATGTAGTCTGATCAAAGTGGTTATATAATCTGATTACAGAGGCCGTATGGTCTGATAATTGTGGTTACATAGTCTGATTACTGCAATTGTTGTATATAACCTACTTATGGTTGTGCAATCTGATCAAGGTGGTTATATAGTCTGATTAGTGTAGTTATACTGTCTGATCATTATGGTTATCTACTTTTATTAGTTTCTATATAGCCTGATTACTGCAGTTACTGTATATAGTCTACTTATTATGGTTATGCAGTCTGATAATTGTGGTCATATTGTCTGATTACTGTAGTTATGTAGTCTGATCAAAGTGGTTATATAATCTAATTACAGAGGCCATATGGTCTGATAATTGTGGTTACATAGTCTAATTACTGCAATTTCTGTATATAACCTACTTAGGTTGTGCAATCTGATCAAATTGGTTATATAGTCTGATTACTGTAGTCATACTGTCTGATCATTATGGTTATGTACTCTTATTAGTGGCTATATAGCCTGATTACTGCAGTTACTGTATATAGTCTACTTAATATGGTTATGCAGTCTGATAATTGTGGTCATATTGTCTGATTATTGTGGTTATGTAGTCTTATCAAAGTGGCTATATAATCTGATTACAGAGGCCATGTGGTCTGATAATTGTGGTTACATAGTCTGATTACTGCAATTGTTGTATATAACCTACTTATGGTTGTTCAATCTGATCAAGGTGGTTATATAGTCTGATTATTGTAGTCATACTGTCTGATCATTATGGTTATCTACTCTTATTAGTGACTATATAGCCTGATTACTGCAGTTACTGTATATAGTCTACTTAATATGGTTATGCAGTCTGATAATTGTGGTCATATTGTCTGATTATTGTGGTTATGTAGTCTGATCAAAGTGGTTATATAGTCTGATTTCTGTAGTTACAATGTTTGATTATTGTGGTTATATAGTCTTATCAAAGTGGCTATATAATCTGATTACAGAAGCCATGTGGTCTGATAATTGTGGTTACATAGTCTGATTACTGCAATTACTGTATATAACCTACTTATGGCTATGCAATCTGATCAAGGTGGTTATATAGTCTGATTATTGTAGTCATACTGTCTGATCATTATGGTTATCTACTCTTATTAGTGGCTATATAGCCTGATTACTGCAGTTACTGTATATAGTCTACTTATTATGGTTATGCAGTCTGATAATTTTGGTCATATTGTCTGACTACTGAAGTTATGTAGTCTGATCAAAGTGGTTATATAGTCTGATTACTGTAGTTACAATGTCTGATTAGTGTGGTTATATAGTCTTACCAAAGTGACTATAGAATCTGTATATAGTCTACTTATTATAGTTATGCAGTCTGATAATTGTTGTCACATTGTCTGATTATTATGTTTATGTAGTATTATCATAGTGGCTATATAGTCTGATTATTAAGGAGATATGGTCTGATAAATTTGTTTCCAAAATCGGATGAATGTAGATATATATGTCTGATTATTGATTATAGTCTGAATTCAATATAGTCGGATTATTGTGGTTATTTAGTCAGATAATATAATCTGGTCACTGTGACTATGTTGTGTGATTATTTTGGTTATGCAGTCTGTTTACTTTAGGTATATTGTCTCTATTTGGTTATGTTGTCTGATTATTAGGCCCTAAGGTCTGATAATTGTGGATTTTGATCACTTAACTTTTACAGTCTTCTTATGGTTACGTAAACAAATTATTGTGTTTAGATACCTCTGTTAAAACAAGCTGACCACTGTGGCTACAAAGCCTGGTTATACACAGAAATTTCTGGTTATGTATTCATACTGTGTTCAAGAAGTCAGATTTACCTCTCTTTTGTTGCACACTAGCAGGTATATTTGTAAAGAAACTCATTTTATTACCAGTAGACACCACAGATGAGGGGGATCCCAAAGGAGAGAGACCCTCGCTGGGCATCTGAGTCATGGGGACCCTGGAGTCTGAGCTAGTTGCTATAGACATGGCACTCTGGAGGAGTCTGGGCTTCCTCTGAGAAACAAAAACACAATCTGCTAAAGTATTTCACCAAATGACACCCTCCACAACATTATCTAATGTGACAGCCCTTCAAAAATCCACACAAATGTCCTTTAATGCTACCTTGTGGCCCGGTTTAGGTCCCCTCTTCTTGTATGGACGCAGGGGATGCTGGGAAATGGGCGTGGTTTGGGGCATGGCTTCTCCTTGATCTTCTAGTTCCTGGGCTGCAGTGGAAACAGCCAGGGCTTTCAACAGCGCGAGGGTCTCGCTTTTTGGCCGCCGTCCCCTGATGCCCTTCCGCACAGGGAGTTGAGGAAGAGGAGTCGGCAGGCGGTAAGGAGACGGCATGGAGCGCCGGGGCGGTTTAGGGTTAGAGGAAGAGGACGAGGAAGGTGTAGGACCCGGTTTTGAAACGCCGACTGCAAGATTAAAAAAATAAAGGGAAATTTAAATTAAAAAAAATTTCATATCATAGCTGTAATATAGTCTACTTATTATGGTTAAAGTCTGATTACTGTGGTTATATAGTCTAGTTATGTGGCCTTATTATTCTTGTTATATAATCTGATTCCTGCAGTAACAAAATATAATCTAGTTATTATGATTATATAGTCTGACTATTGATGTTATATAGTCTGATTACTGTGGTTTCTATATATAGTCTACTTTCATGGTTAAATAGTCAGATTAATGTGGCTATAATCAATTTACGGTTATATGGTCTGATTATTGTGGATACATAATCTGATTACTGAAGTTGCTATATACAGTCTAATTATTATCATCATATATAGTCTTGATTACCAGAGTAACTATATATAGTCTACTTATGGTTATATAGTCTGATTATTGTGGTTATGTAGTCTGATCATAGTGATTGTTACATAGTCTGATTACTGCAATTATTTTATAGTCTACTTATGGTTAAAGTCTGATTACTGTGGTTATATTGTCTATTTACAGTTATGTGGTCTTATTATTGTGCTTATATAATCTGATTCCTGCAGTTACAAAATATAGTCTACTTATCTTGATTATATAGTCTGATTATTGAGGTTATATAGTCTGATTACTGAAGTTACTAGTATATATAGTCTACCTTTTGTGGTTAGTCAGATTATTGTGGTTATAATCAATCTACGGTTATATGGTCTGATTATTGTGGTTACATAGTCTGATTACTTCACTAACTATATATAGTCTACTTACGGTTATATAGTCTGATCATAGAGGCTATATAGTCTGATTATTGTTGTGCTATGGTCTGATAAATGTGGTTACTTATGGTTATAAAGTCTGAATACTGCAGTTACTGTGCATAGTCTAATTATGTTGTACAGTCTTATTGTCTGATTGTTGTGTTGGCAATGTTGTCTGATTGTTGTGGTTATATTATGTCATTATTTTGGTTATCTAGTCTTGGTTAAGTAGTTTCGTTATGTTTATTGTTAGATTACTAGGTGTTATGGTCTGATGAGTTTGGTTTTACAGTCTGATTACTGAAGTTCTATTGTAAATGTATGGTTATATAGATTATTTTGGTAGATAACTGTGGCAGTATAATCTCAGTGTCATGCATCTGATTATTTCACGAACCTGTCACAATGTGATGCATACAAAGAGTCTGTTATTGCATGTTTCTTTGATATTTATTGCTAGAAAACAGGACCTACATCCCAAATTTTAGTAACAAATATAAAAAAAATAGCAGATAAAATACTTTCATTTAGAATTAATATAACATATTCAGAACAGCTCATATAATATTTAATATGGCCTCCATTTGTTATATAAACAGGAGCCCTATATTGTAGAATATACGTGGAAAGTGTACACAAACACACACACACACACACACACACACCCATATGTTGGTATATGTGGTTTATGGGGACTCTCCATAGGTGTAATGGTTTTTATTCTGTACAAACTGTATTTTCTATTGCCCTACCCCAACCCTACACCTAAACCTAACCCTCACAGGAAACTTTGTGCATTTTTGGATTTTCAAAATGACTAATTCTGTATGATTTATAAGCATTTTGAATTACAGGGACACTAAAAATGTCCTCATAAACCACTTCCTCATTGTAATACCTGTGTCATACCCATGTCATTATACAAATTTGTGTCCTCATTAACCACATAAACAAGCTCTCTCTCACACACACACACACACACACACACACACACACTTAAATCTGAACACATACTGTCCTTTAATGCACAGTGAGTGTGTCATCAGTGTGTGGCTGTGGATACGAGTGCATGTTTACCCTAAATAACTCCAGTAACTAAATTAGAGGACGTGCGGGAGGAAAAAGAGTTTGCTAGAGATCTGACACGCTTTACTCAAGCATATGGCAGCGATCACACAGACAGGCTTGAGTTTTAACATGACCCACTACCCTACAGTACAGTACAACAAAAACATGGTAAAAAAACACTGTTAATGCAACTGATTGCTCTGGTAAAACCTGAATTTTCAGCATCATTACTCCAGTCTTCAGTGTCACGTGATCCAAGAAACATGTTGAAAAACTTTTTTTTTTTTGTGGAAATCGTGATGGATTTTTTTTTTTTCAGGATTCTTTGATAAATCGAAAATTCAAAAGAACATTTGATTGAAATAGAAATCTTTTGTAACAATATTTATGTCACTTTTGATCAATTTAATGCATCCTTGATTATTTACAGTTATTATTTTTTTTTTATAAATTAGGCACGTCTCACCTGAATGCCACAAAGCACAGAAAATAATCCCACGCTCATTAAAACATTTCATGCAGACTTCTAACTGAAGAGACTCCTCATTTAATGTTTTTGGTCTGTCTGATGTGTGTGTTTCAGTTAAATGCTTTTTTCTAGTCGTAGGTCTTTACTGTAAACACTCTTACCACTTTTCCTCTCCGTCTGTCCCATTTCTCTGGTTATTCTCCATCTTTTCTCACAGATGTGCGATTTGTTTATTTTCACACAAACTCTCGAATCCCTCCTGACCCGCGCGGCTCGCTCGCTAATTATCTCATTTACACATAATTACTTGGATGGGCTACAAAAAAACAAACAGCGCAGGTCATTCCATATTATCCAGATCCAAAACAAATCCTTTAAACAAATGTCAGTAATTCGCAGAACAACATGCGGCGCGGAATTACAAACACTGCAACGCGAGATCCGGAGGTTTGTATAATTTGGGGGAAATTTTCTGCAAACTCCAAATGAATTCCAGCTGCGGCCGAATGAACATTAATGGAAACATGTATATCATCATCTACGGCTCAGACTGAGTCCATTCAAAACACCAGATCTGGATCAAATCCAAGCTGATTCATGACTTCAGTGTGTGTTTCATTTTACAGATCATTATAAAACGTTTCTGGATTCTGTTCAGTCAAATAAAGCGTTTTTATTACTTTCACGATCCATTCTTGTTAGTATGAGAGTGAAATGTTCACCTTCAGTGGCAAAAATTACATTATTTATTGCACACAATATACTGTAGGTGCAATCTAGATCTAGCATACTGGCAATCCCAATCATAAGCTATATTTTTGTGTGAAAATTTAAAAGATTAAATATGGATCGCAAGTCCGAAAACCCAGTCAGATGCATCAATCTCAAATGCAATTATATAATTAATCATATTATCATTACTATAGATGAAAAGCTTCAACTTAAATGAAAATGAGAAATGTTGCATTGGCCACTAACTGAAAAAATATATGTTAAATTTGAAGTTAGAAATATATATAAGCATATAACAAATTTACTAAAATGTAAACCATATAAATGAAAGATTATATAAATATAATAAAACTTAAAATAAATCAATTCAAAATCCTAACTTATACTGTAATAGTTAACAAATAATGAAGCTGACTGAATGTTGAAGTACTAAAATTACTAAAACAAATAGAAATATATATATATATATATATATATATATATATATATATATATATATATATATATATATATATATATATAAAAAAAACTAATACAAATGACAAAAGCATAAAACAAAATTACTAAAACTTTAACTAAATTAAAAATAAAAACACAAATAATTAAAAATATAATTATGTATTATAGCTCTAAATAACACGGAAGCTATCACATTAAATTCTTCTTCTTCACTCTTTTTTCGTTTTGTTTTAATCAATATATTTCTATTTTATTTCACGCCAGATGAGGTCTGACTTTAGGCCAGATGGAAACGTACCACAGAACAGACCAAATGATGATTGCATTAAGTTTTAAAGGCTGAAAGAGTAAAGGAAGACGCTTTAAAACCTCTCTGAGAAACAGACAGCCTTGATTGAGACTGAAGGAAAGTGTTCTCGTCTCAGAGGATCACGTGATCCTGAGGGGGTTTCTGGGTAAACGGTGGTGTTTCAGAGAGCTGTAGCGCGCCCTGCTGCTCACACAAGCAGTTTACACCTCGTTACTTTCTTCCTTTTTACCAGAATACAGAAAAGCACAGGAACCAGAGGCGTTTTAGTGTTATTTATATGATATCGCAGTACTTATACTATTTTGAGTTACCTTTTTAAAAATAGAATTACAGTTTTTAAGTAATAACATTATTTTGTTATTTTTACACTTCCATTTGGCTTTCATTTATTTTTATCTCAGTTCTAGTTTTACTCGTTTTAGTTCTTAACTTTTTTTTTTTTTTTTTTACAGCAGTAAGCCGTCAAGGCATTTAGTTTTGATGCACTAAGTAACTTTTTGTCTTCTAATGATTAATGAAAACAACTGCATTCATCTTGACTAACAATTTTTTTAAAAATGGGTGATTTGTTGTATTATGGTTTTTCATATTTTGAATTTGTTTTTATTTTTATATTTTCTGTTTTCATATGAATTTTAGTTAACATTCTAGTAATTGGGGCAATTTTGTTGAATATTCTCTATCTATCTATCTATCTATCTATCTATCTATCTATCTATCTATCTATCTATCTATCTATATTTTTTTATTGAGTTTTAGTTTTGAGGGAAAGAGAAATGTTGCACTGACAATTAGCTGAAATAAAATAAGTTTGCTAAACCAAATTAAAAATCCATTAAGCTTTATCTAAGTTGACTTTTCACCAGGTTCAGTCCAGTGCTATGTTATCATTATGATATGATATTGTTTATGATTATTTATTTATTTATTTTTATTTTTTAGTAATTTTGCTCCGTGTTTTTGTCATTTTTATTATTATTTAGTATTAACTTTATTTCAGTTACATACATATTTTAGTACATCAATTTTGGGTTTTTCTGCTTTATTTAATGTAATTTAATTATTTACTTAATTTTTTAAAAATGTAATATGTAGTGTTTATTTTCATTTTTAGTTGAATTTTTTTTTTATTTTTTTTTTATGGCTTTGGTGGGATATTAACCTACATCCTTCCCAGACCAAAACTCAGAGATGCAAACATGTAAGAGGGAAAAAAAGCTGACAACATTGCGTGAATCTGAGGCATGCTCCACACCAGATTTCTAATAAATATATTTACTTTACATGCTTTACAAAAAAAAATAATAATTGCATCTTTTTGCAACATTTTATAAAAATCAAGAATGAATATATTTGATCAAAATCCCATGTTATAAAAGATAAAGTGCTATGCATGCTATTAAAGACAATACTGGCTGATTAGACAGCAATCTCTCTCTCTTCACCGATTCCTCATCTCAGACCTGAAATGCATCCAATACGACCCTCTAAGAGAGTTTCTGAAGTACAGAGTAAAGGTTTGTGAAGCGGTCACTCACTGCTGTTTCCGGGCGGCTGCAGGCTGTGTTTGGTGACCGAGCACCAGCCCACGGGGAAGATGTCCCTGGAGTCATAGTGGCACCAGTAATCGAACGCCCCCCTCCAGCCGTCGAACATCACGAACACCTCTTCCCCCTTCACCTTGCCGATGGTGGCCGGACAGATCAGGTACGGGTTCTTCTTGTCCACGGCCTCCAGCTTCATGCCGGGCTTGAAGCCGTTCTGAGGCGGCCGCAGCGGCTCCTGACGGAAACACAGAGCATCAGTGTCAGAAAAACCTTTTAATGTGATTGCATGATGTGACTCTCTCTCTGAAGAGGTCCAGAACCTTTTTAAATGCCGTGGCAGGTGCTATTTCTGCTCCATTAAGGGTCCTCAGGAGAAACATGGGCCACGACGAGGCGTTCATCCTGAATCCTGAGGAAACGAGGGAGAGACGCAGTTATTATCAGGGATTCTGCTCCAGTGTGATCACATTCATCTCCAAAGTGGAAGACGGCAAAAGAGGAAGTAAAATGAGAAAAGACTATATAATTTCCTGCAACAGACCAATGTTGTAAAAAATAAATAAATAAATAAAATAAATAAAAAAAAAAAAAATAAAAAAAAAAAAACTGTAATTAAAATAGTGTAAAAATCTAATGGAATATATTTAAAAAATATTATTTTCATTTAGTTCAAGTTGAAGTACTAATATTACTACAAGTAAAACAGAAATTACATTTAATAAAGTCTAAATAGGCATAAAAAAACTAAACCTACACATTCTAAAAGGTAGTAATAAAATATAAGAATTATTATATTTAATTATTTAATTATTTAATTATTATATTATTATATTATTATTATAAGTATTAATTGAAACAGGAAGGCAGGTGACATTAGAGAATAGGATGTAATTTCTATTTAATTGCTATTATCGTTAACTAAAATTAACAATAAATACAGAAAAACATTTGTCACGTGAAATAAAACAAACATTAATAGCAATAAAAAAGAAAGAAATATATATATATATATTTCAGTTAGTTGCAAAGGAAAATTTTACATTTTTGTTCGGTTTAAGATGAAGTGCTAAAATCAAAAAAAAAAAAAAAAAACATAAAATAATAGAAAACACTAAAATACACAGTAAAATTGCAAAAACTAAAACTAAAAATGTAAACTAAAATTAAAATGATGGGAAACGAGAGAATAAACAAAGCTAAATTATTTAATTTTTGTTTAGTTTAAGATGATGTACTAAAATCTCTAAAACTAAAATAAAACTAAACATTTTAATAAACAGTAACAAATAAAATTGAACATGAAAAAAAAAAAAAAAAAAAAAAAAAAAAAAAATATATATATATATATATATATATATATATATATATATATAAAAATTATGAATTATATTATATGAGCATTAAAATAAATATAAATAAATACTAATAAAACCGGAAGAAAGGCAACATTAAAGAAGAGGATATAATTTACGTTAACTGAAATAAAACATAAAAAAACCTACACTTGTTTGACATAAACATGAATAAAAACTAAATAAACATACTCTAAAAAAAGAAATGGAAACAGAAAATCTAAAATGAAACCGAAAACAAAAAACACAAAGACTACGGTAGTGTTATAATGATACTAAAGTAACACAGACCTGTGGAAAATTAAGCTAAAAATGAAGACGGACGAGCGCTCTGAAAAACAGACTTATGGAAATAACACGCAGCTGCTATATTTGTCCACTTGTTTGTGTAAAACACTGACTCAGCATTAGATGATTCATTCTTCTAAGATTAGCTGTTGAGAGGAAGTGACATCACTCGTACCCAGCGGCGGCTGCAGCATGTCTCCGTTCTTCTCGCAGGTTCCGATTGGCTGGATGTCGGCGGAGTCGACCAATCGCCAGAAGTCGTTGGTGCTGTCGCTGCCGTCCAGACGGAGGCGGAGCCTCGCGCCCATCAAGCCCATCACCGTGGCGATGCAGGTGGAGGTGGAGTTACGAGGGTCCCGGGCCTCCAGCTTCATCCCCACCTTGAACTCGTTGGAGGGAGGAATCCGAGACTGGAGAACAAACATAATTATTTTACTGATTTATTATTGATTATAAAATACCAATCTGAAAAATATACACTACGAGTCAAAAGATTTTGAACAGTAAGACTCTTCTGCTCACCGAGCCTGCTTTTATTTGATTAAAAAATACAGCAAGAGCAGTAAAATTTTAAAATATTTTTAATATTTAAAATAACTGATTTCTATATGACTATATTTTATAATGTGATTTATTCCTGTGATCAAAAAGCTGTATTTTCTGCATCATTCCTCCAGTCTTCAGTGTCACATGATCTTCAGAAATCATTCTGAGATGCTGATTTGCTGCTCAAGAGATATTTATTAATATTATTATGTTGAAAACAGCTGAGTAGAATTTTTTCATGTTTCTTTGATGAACAGAAAGTTTAGAAGAACAGTATTTATCTGAAATATGAATCTTTTGTAAGTCTTTATTATCAATGTAAAGCATCCTTGCTAAATAAAATAATTAATTCAATTAGATCAGATAAATGCTGATCTTTGAATCTTTCTATTCATCAAAGAATCCTGAAAAAAATGCACTTAACTATTTTGAATATTGATAATAATAATAATAATAATAAATCTTTATTGAGCAGTAAATCATCATATTAGAATGATTTCTGAAGGATCATGTGACACTGAAGACTGAAGTAATAATGCTGAAAATACAGGAATAAATTACATTAAAAATATTAAAATAAAAAGCAGTTATTTATAATAGTAAAGTTATTTCATTAAAAATAATTATATATATATATATATATATATATATTTAAAAAAAAATTATCGTTTCTTTTCAGAAACTTCTTACTGCTAGTGATAAAAAAGCTAAAGTTAGCATGTGTGTTTTTTGTGTGTGTGTCATATTTGATCCATCAGGCTTTTATGGCTCATACCATCTGATATAGTGAGAATATGGGGGAAATGGTTAAATTAAAATTAAATATATGCATTTAGCAGACACTTGACTTACAGTGCATTCAGGCTACATTTTAAACCTAACATGTGTTCCCTGGGAATTGAACCCACAACCTTGCGCTGCTAACACAATGCTCTTTCACTTGAGCCACAAGAATACAGGGTTAAAGTGTTTTTATTTTTATTTTATTTAAAATAACTTGAAATGCTCTTTAAAGACGGCCGAACCATCATCGCCTCACCTGTCTGAAGCAGCCGGGAGGAGCGGGATCAGACGAGGTCTCTTTCAAATACTCCTCCCATGAGAACGACTCCGTCACTGCAGCAGAGAAACACACCGATGCTTCACAAACTCACGACGATCGCGTACAGCACTTAAAGTTCAGAGTCTTTACCTTTGACTGGTCCAGGACCTGTGAGAGACATGCTCCGGCTCACTTTATCCTTCTTACTGTCTTTGTGATCTGCAAAAGAGAAATGAATTTTGAAGTACGGAAAAGTCAAGGCTTGAATATCATGTACTGGATTTCCGATCATTATGTTCAGCTGAAGAAAGATAGTCGTAGAGGTTTGTAAATGATGAATGCATTATCACTTCTGGGTGAAGTTGACAGTGTCAGGGGGAACACTTTACAAGCAACTCAAGTTATGTAATTACGTTTTTAAGTAACTAGTAAAGTAATGCATTTCTTTTTAATAAAAAAAGAAAAAGATTCAGTATTCCTCAAAATGAGTAAAAATTAAAAAGCTAAATCAGAATATGAATAGGGTTGGGAAATCGAAAATTGATTCCAATTCTAGAATCGGACAATTAAGTTCAGGACACTTAAGTTCTGGAATTGGACACTTAAGTTCAGGAATTAGATACTTAAGTTCAGGACACTTAAGTTCTGGAATTGGACACTTAAGTTCAGGAATCAGATACTTAAGTTCAGGACACTTAAGTTCTGGAATCGGACACTGAAGTTCAGGAATCGGACACTTAAGTTCAGGACACTTAGGTTCAGGAATCGGATACTTAAGTTCAGGAATCGGATACTTAAGTTCAGGACACTTAAGTTCTGGAATTGGACACTTAAGTTCAGGAATCGGACACTTAAGTTCAGGACACTTAAGTTCAGGAATCGGATGCTTAAGTTCAGGAATCGGACACTTTAGTTCAGAACACTTAAGTTCAGGAATCAGATACTTTAGTTCAGGAATCGGATACTTAAGTTCAGGAATCAGATACTTGAGTTCAGGACACTTAAGTTCAGGAATCAGATATTTGAGTTCAGGACACTTAAGTTCAGGAATCAGATATTTAAGTTAAGTAATCGGACACTTAAGTTCAGGACACTTAAGTTCAGTAATCAGATACTTGAGTTCAGGACACTTAAGTTCAGGAATCAGATATTTAGGTTCAGTAATCGGACACTTAAGTTCAGGACACTTAAGTTCAGTAATCGGACACTTAAGTTCAGGACACTTAAGTTCAGGAATCGGATACTTAAATTCAGTAATCGAATATTCAAGTTCAGTAATCGGAAACTTAAGTTCAGTAATCGGAAACTTAAGTTCAGGACACTTAAGTTCAGGAATCAGACACTTGATTATTATTCAAAAATTTCACGTGATTTTGCAGCTCTTTGCAGTTTTTATGTGGCCTACTGATTTTTGTGTACTGTTTTCAGCTGCAACTAAATGTTTTGCAATAATGAGGCACAGGATAAATATGTTTGATATAATTTTTTAACCACATTGGAATCTATACAATTTGAACAATACCAACGCTAAATATGACGCAAACCTGCAATAATTAAATATGTTAAATAAGACATTATTTAATATTATTGTGTATTTAATCACAATTTATTTAACTTTCTTTGCTGCTGACCTGTGATGATCCAATTCAACCAAACTAAGCAAAAAGGACACATTTATGTTTCATTTTTGTCATTGCTGAATAGTGTTGAACTTTCTTCACCCGTCTTATATTCTTCATGCAATTTGTTAAAGCTGCGCTCTACTGTACAGACATGAATTTACAGAGTCGTATTTATTTCACTTTTATTCTGAAAAGGAAGCAAGCCCTGCCCAGATTTAAAAAGTGACTCAAAAGTAACTTAACGCATTACTTTCCATAAAAAGTTACTAAGTAACGTAATTAGTTACTTTTAGGGGAGTAACACAAATTGTAATACATTACTTTTAAAAGTAACACTCCCCAACACTGTAAGTGAAATCTGTGAAGTTACTCTCTGGATGTTTTTTTACCTTTCAGTGCGGTTCGGACCATGTTTAGCATCGGCTGCTGTATGAACGTCCCGAGCAGTCGATCTGTGAGACACACAGAGATCATGCAGATCTGTCAAGTGGACATCTCTAGTTCATCAGGCATGTTTATAATTCAAAATATGTCTCTTAAGTGAGATGCATTTAACATTGTAGCAGAATTTATGAAAACATGCATAGCTTTTATGCTTGAACTGCTCCAATAATTGGATAATTCTTTATCATACTTTAATTTACAAATGGGTCATGGCTATGGAGAACCAAACCTGCAGAAATTTGAAAGTAAAAAATAAATAAATAAATAAAAATAAATACATAAAGGTAATACAAATTAATTAGATTTGTTTTATAATTTTTATTTTTTTTTAATCTAGTTTCCAATTGTTACATGTATGCATTTATTTGTAATTTATGCAGGTTTGGTCCTCCATACATGGGGCATGAATTATTAATTAGAATATTCTTTATTATTGTATTTGTTTTAAAATAATTAATAGCACCAAATTACCTTACACATTTGTGTTTGTGTGTATATATTTATATATTTTATATTATATATATAACTTAGCATCGAAACAGTAAATCATTTCTATTAAAACACAAAACAAATCTTTTAAATTGTGAGTAATTAAAAATATTAATTTAAATAAAATAGAATTTATTTATTTTTGCTGCATTTTAATATAATATACAATTTTATATTTATATATATTATATATATATATAAATAAATATTTTATGCTTATATATCTATTTTTTATATATATATATATATATATATATATATATATATATATATATATATATATATATATAATGCTTCTTTTTAAACAATGTGTATGAAATCTTATGAAAACACCAAAAAAATTATACATAAAAATAATAACATTTACACAGTTTATCACAAAATGTACAGTCACTGATCCTTGAGGAAGAAAGACACAATTTTAAAGATTAATTTTTTTAAGTGTGTAAATAAAGTTTTTGTCAAAAAGCTTAATCTCAGTAGAAATGCCATGTTCAGGATTCTTATAAAAGATAAGAGATCATCATCTTGCATTTTCAGTAATATATATATTGCAGTTAAAACACAAACATCCCGAAGCGTTTCATGCCACAGGACACGGATCTCTCTCTTACGAGACATGAAACAGAAAACACACTCTCTGCTGAGGGATGGAAACTTCCCAAAACACACAAGCACACACACTTCAGTTCAGCCGCCCACAGAAACACACACTTCCTTCTTACAGCCAAGAAACGCAGAGCATCTAATGAGCAAACTCTGCCACGGAGCGCTTCTGACATGAACGTGACAACGAGAGACGAGTCGTATTAGATCAGTAATTGATTCCACACGCCGGCAGACAATTATAGGCTGAAGAAATGAGTTGGTTATTTATGTCACGCAATTAAAGAGTTCATTCCTCTGACCTTCAGTTGTTCAGTCGCTCTCTTTCACTTTGACTCTCTGCTGATGTCTCCTTCTCAGCTTTCACATTCACAGAATAATGTGAGTGTTTCTGTGCTAAAGCACTCATTTCTCTCTCAGAACAGGGCATTTATTGATGAATAAAACCAAAACTATTCATTACTTTACATTTACATTTAGTCATTTAGAAGACGCTTTTATCCGAAGCGAATTACAAACGAGGACACTGGAGGCAATCAAAATCAACTAAAAATATATATAAAGACACACACATACATTATATATTTTGGAAATCTTTACATGTATATATTTATATTCATATAATCTATATTATATATATATAGTAAAATACTGTATGTTTGTGTATTTATATATACATAATAAATATACACAGTACACACACGTATATTATATAAACAGAAACTTTTATTTTGGATGAGATTAATCATGATTGTTGCGCACTAATATACATATATATATAAATACACACACACACACACACACACACACACACACACACACACACACATCTTAATTAATTTCACTAAATTGAAATTCACCAAAGTAATTAAAGTAACTAAAATAACAAAAAATAGCTTCAAAAAAAATAATAATAATTCAATATAAAAAGTAAATTTATTTTATTTCAGATAGTTGCCAAACCAACATTTCTCATCTTTGTTTAGTTTAACTTTACGTACTAAAAGAGCTAAAACTAAAACTGTAGAAAATATTTGCATTACTTGAAATAAAATAAACATTAAATTAGAAAAATAATTTATTTTAAATTCAGATTGTAACATTTCTCATGTTTATTTAGTTTAAATTAAAATACTAAAATAACTCAAACTAAATACACCAAACCTAAGGAAAACTTAAAAACTTATAAAAAACTTATAAAAATTACAAAAACACACAATACATTTTTTTCAAAATATCAGTAAAAACTATTAAAACTATATTATCAATAACAATAATAATTAAAAAATAAACATTTCTCATTTCATTTCAGTTAAAGTACTAAAAAGTAAATAAAAACTATATATACATAAAAAATTTAAGAAAACATACAACAAAATTAAAACAGGAAATATAAAATAAATATAATTCTAAATATTAACGAAAACAATTTAATGTAAAATGGTTATGTAAATACTGTCCAACAGTTTAATTTTAACTAAATTTACAATTACTGTAAAAACTTATTTTATGCAAATTATTATTTATCAAATTACACACACTAGCATTGCTCATGTTTCATAAATGAGATCAAATTTGTGCGAAAAAGATTGTAAAATCTGTTGTCAAATATTTTTATATATACATTTTATATATATTTTTTTTACTGCATATTTAATAGAAATATGCTGATGTAGCGGGAAAAATTTTCGTCTGTGAGATCAAAGGATCCTTAATTAAAACAACAGCATCTCTAATGATGTGTGCGGGGTCAGAGGTCATCGCTAATTGATCCTCCTGCTAACGAGTCGTTTCCCCACAGACTCCTGACCCAGTGATCCCTGAAAACTATTCCTGAATCTGCTCATATTTCAGCTATAATTACAGAAATCATATAAATAATTATTATATAAATAAATACAATCAGAACATCCTTAAAATTCATAAAAGAATCATTCACCAAAATTATAAACTAAATATGCATGAATCTCATTAAATGCAACTTTCACCTCAAATTCAAAAGAAAAAAAAACTATTTTTATCATGTTTTTTCCTTCTTTTGATAAAATATTTGATAAGATAACTTGCTTTAATACTTAAGCTTGAAAGTAGGAGTAAATTTCATGAATTGTCAGCACTTCAGAATAAAGCAGCACTTTGTGAAGCTTGATAAATACAGAGCCTGATTCTCAGACACGTCTCATAATGTTATTGTAGATTTATGGTTTTCTCTTCATCAGAGTAAACCTGAGAGAGGAATCGACGCATGCAGCGCTAAAAAAACACATTATTCGATGCAAATCATTAGGCAAATGACTCACTTATTCCATTACACACACACACACACACACACTTGTTTAAAAAAAAATATGCTAAGAATCATCTATATATATATATATATATATATAGATAGATATATAGATAGATATATATATATAGATATATATATAGATGATCCTTAGCATATTATTTTTTTTAAATAAGTGTGTAACAAAAAGCAGTTAAACACATGCTGAACATACAAATAAGCAGAATATATAAGAAATATATGCGAATAAATGATTGAATGCAACAGTTTTCATGAACAAAACTTTAACACCTCCTTGAAAAATGTATTCACTGAATAATTTTTTTTTTTTGATGTTTTACAAGAAATACTATTTCAGTCATTGTTCATTTATTCATATATATTTAACATTCATGGTTACCAAAAATGGCCAAAAGTTTGATAAAACAGAATTTAATATCACAATTACTGTAAAAAGATATTAATGAACAAATTATACAAAAACTTAGATCCACTTTATGCAAATATGTTTTTACTAATAAATCTTACTTAAAAAAACTAATTAATGATCAAATATTTAAAATCAGCTGATCAATTGTTTGAATAAATTTTTTATATTATAAAATGTTTATTAAATATTAAATATAATGTTAATTGTTATTATGTTATTATATTGAATTTATTAAATAGAAAGTAATTAATATAAAAAATTACTATTACTGTTTTATTAAATGAACATCTCTTCTGACTCTCCTACAAAGCGTTTTTATCATAATAACATATATCCCATAATTCCCACCGAGATTCCCAGAGAAAACCCTGCTCTATCAGGAATCCCTATGATCCCAACATTCCCAGAGGCATCACATTCCCGAAATAAATCCGCCCCCAAAAACACGATTATATTAATTTATTCACCTGACTGACGACATCCACAATCATTGATTCTCAGAAAAGCTTTGTTTGCTCAAGTCTGATTCACTGATTGACAGGTGGGCGGGGCTTAGTGGCGTGACTGGGTGTGGTGGGCGGAGTTTGTGTGTGTTTCTCTCCCTTTTCATCATTTATAACAACAAACATGCGCATGCTCAGGACTGCTTTCATTTGTGTGTTTGATTTCAAGCGGTTTGCATCATACAGCTCTCCTCTCTCTCTCTCTGTTCTCCATCACAGACACGCTCCAGACTAAACACAGCTACCTCCACCTGATTCACATCACAAACACACACCTGCACACACTCATTTATCATGCTGAACAGCTCACAGCTTCTACATTTAAAAAAATAAAATAAAAGATTCGGAAAGTTTGAAGGAGATCCCATATTCACTTATATCATTTTATTCCTACCAAAGTATTACAGTTATCAAACATGTAAACAAATATGTGATCCCTTATGGTTGGTATGGATTAAAAAAATAAAAATAAAAAAAATAATAATAATATTATATATATATATATATATATATATATATATATATATATATATATAAACAAGAATTAAGACATTTATAATAAACACATCTAAAAATAATATTGTCAATAAATATTATTAATTATTATAGAAACAAATTATATACTTAAATACACATGAAATGTATTATAATTAAAAATTAATAGATTTTGTTTTACATATATTTCATATATTTATTCATACATATAGTGCATATCATATTTTATTATAATATATAGTTGTTAAAAGGTGTAATGTATAATTGTAAATAATCAATTGAAAACACTTGAAGAAAGAATAACTATTATAGATAGCAGCTGTTAAGTCAGAATATCATAAATACATAAAAATGACTAATTAATGTATTTTTTTATATTTTTTTCATTTGATCCTTTGGCTCGTATTATGGGACAGAGATGGTAATAGATACTATGCTAATCTGATCCATAATCTAGTATTTAATAATTACTATATACATTACTGTGAAAGCGGTAATAAACGGGTAATACTGATATAACAACGCAATAACTAAATAAATAAATAGATAAATAAATAAATAATTAAATAACTTAAACATGAGTGTGTTTACAAACGCCTGAGATTGACAGCTGATATTAAGCAGACGTCATCAGCGATGACGACATCAGACACATCATCAACAATATGATCAATAACGACGAAAAACAACACATCTGCGCGTTATTTGACCAGCTTCGTCAGGATCCACGGACACTTCAGAAATAACAACATGAATAATGAATAATGAATTACGTGAATAATCGCCAGCAGCACAGAAAGTGCTGAACATCAGGCAAAATAAACGCCGAAATTATCATATCTAGTCTTTAAAAAAGCTCTCCGTTGCCATCTGATATAACGACTAGTATCATAACGCGCGGAAGAAAATAAAACAAGTGGAGAAATGTCGACCCACCTTCGCGATTTTGTCGAAATGTAGACAGAATTCAGCACTTTTCGCAGCTCTCCGTCGCCATGTTTGGGTCAGAACTGCGCATGCGCAGACGCACAGCAGCGTCGCGTGCTGCTTCTCGCTCAGACGCACACGTTTGTTTTTCTACATCCATAAAACATAATACTCTATTTATTAAAATGAATTGAATTGTAAACACGGTTTACATTAAGCTTATTATAATTATTTAATTAGCAATTAATTAATTGGTTATAACCAGTTATAACGCAAGCAAATTTTAGATATCAAGCAGATGTTTTTATTGTTTTAATACATGCGCCAGTGTAGTTTATAACTAGACTGCTAACAATATATGTTCTAAGGACGTTTTGCTTTTGTTCCCATTTACGTGTGCCGAGTTAAACCGTTAAGAACGCGTATCTTTTTTTTTGCAAACGTTAAGGGAACATTACATTTTATGATTTTGTAAACATTAAAATAGCTTACCTTTTGAACGTTATTTGGACAAATAATAGCGTTCTAGATAAATCTAGACGAACTAAAACGTTTCAGAAATAAAACGTTGCATAAATGATGTATAAATGTTTTTGTGCTGACGTTGTGAGAATGCCGTTGAAGACCAGATCACTCTGAACGAACGTTCTATTAGTGTCACGTGCGTTCCTGGTTTTGAGAGAACTTTCAGAACGTTAGTAGAACGTTTCTTGTTAGTTTGGTGTTACAAACGCACAATGACGTTTGAATTTTTATTTGGGGCACAGAAATCACAAAAAAATTCTAATATAGGTTACATATAACACAGTTTAAAAAAGAAAAAAGTAAAAAAACAAAACAAACAACAACAACAAAAACATACATTTGTGTGTTTGTGTCCTAGACTTTACAGTATTCATGCAATTAATTTGTTTGTCTACCATGCATGTTAGTATGATTTCATGTGTGTTTTCCTCAGCAGTGCTTGTGTTTGGCCTCTGTTGTTCCTCACATGTAGGTGGCTGACCGGCTGTCTAGCGGTGAGTTTTTATAGCTGTGCTGTGGGTGTATCTCTTTGACATTAGAAGGTGAGGTAGATTAATACACGAGCTACATCTCCGGGCTTCATCGGGTGGATGTGATTGATGTAAAAAACTTAGAAACAATAACCTACTTGTTGGCTTTAAGAGACACTGGGGCTGTGAAGGACAAGATGCCGATTGCCATTATTCAAAAGCAAATAATCATCCTGACCTTCACATTGATTTAAATTCATCTAATCCATAATCCAAGTCTAGATTGGATTTAAAATAGCATCATATTCAAAGGATTGAAATGAAAGCAGAATAAAACTCTTTTAAAATCTAATATCACTCAAATGTGATATTTTACTTTATTACTGTGTGTACATATGTGACTATTTTTTTTTTTGTTGTTGTTGCAAAAAGTTTTTTTTTTATAAAGTATTTGATCTATCCATCCATATTTCCATCTATCCATCGTCTGACATCTCAATAATCGCTCTTCTTCATTTGTCCACCAGGTGGTGGGAGTGATTTGATACATGATACAAATACATGAACAGGTGAATACACTGAATTCATTAGGCCTAACAATATATTCAGCGTTTTGTCAGTGTCATACTATATATTTATATTATTGATTATAATCCGAAATGTTTCTTAAGCAGCAAATCAGCATATTACAATGATTTAAGTAGGCTAATGATGTTGAAAATTCAGTGGCATCACAACAGTAAATTGCATTTGAATACATATTCACATAAGATTTCACAATATTACTATTTTTATTGTGTTTTTGATCAAATAAATGCAGCCTTGGTGAGACTTTTTTTTCTTGAAAACATAAAAATATAAAAAATGAAATGATTATTCTGAACCAAACTTTACATTTACATTTATTCATTTAGCAGACGCTTTTATCCAAGACGATAAAAACAGAAGAAATCAAAAACAACAAAATAGCAATGACACACAAGTGCTATTATGTCTCAATGCTTAACACAGTACACGTAGCATGGGCTTTTAAATAATATAATAAATAAAAAGAAAACAGGTAGAACAGAAAAAAAATAGAGCAATCTAGCGTTAGAGGTCTTTTTTATAATTGCATAATAAATGAAAAGAAAATAGAATAAAAAAAGTTTACTCTCACACAAGTATATTTTCATAGAAAATTGTTATTTTAAATTTTAATTATATTTCACAGTATTACAGGTTTTACTCTTTTTATTCAAATAAATGCAGCCTTGGTGAGACCCCCCCCAATTATTAAATAATTAATTTTTTACATTAATTATTCCAAACCAAATTCTTTATTAATTATGCCACCACATAGATGAGTTCTATTTTAAAATATATCAAAATATAAAACAATTATTTTAAACTGTAGGTTAATAATATTTCATGATATTGCAACTGTTAATGTATTTTTGATCAAATAAATTCAGCACTGAAAAGACTTCTAATATTACAATGAATTGTAATAAAATGTTATGTCTATATGTCTATGTTATGTCTTTTTAAAATATATTTATACATATATTTCAGTTTACAAATTCACTGAAATGTGAAAAGTATATACTACATAAATCATTATTTTGCACTACATATATTATATTATGCTAGATAAAGGTATGTATAGTGATACTAATAAAAAGCACATAAATTATTAATTTAACTTATTTTTCCCCATTTTTATTTTATTAATTTCATTATAAAGTTATTTTTAATCATTTAGCTTATTGAGATTTTTTGAGGGTGCCCTGTAGAAGGATTTATCCAAATGCATTTCTTTATTTAGCCAAAATGAAATAAATTTAAATCACAAATAATAATTATTATTATACATTTTTTACGGTAAATATTTTTAAATAAGTGTATACATATATTTCTTATAATGATATTGCAACTGTTACGTATTTTTGATCAAATAAATTCAGCACCGAAGAGACTTCTAATATTACAAATATATGAATTGCAATAAAGTGTTATTTACATTTACATTTAATCATTTAGCAGACGCTTTTATCCAAAGCGACTTACAAATGAGAACAATAGAAGCAGTCAGGTCAACAAGAGAACAACAACAGAATACAAGTGCCATGACAAGTCTCAGTTAGTCTAGTATAGAACGCATAGCCAGGTGTATATAATGTTATTTTTGTTTTTTTTTAATTAAATGAAAAAGACAAGAAGAGGAAAAGTACTGGTGTTAGAAGGTTAAGTGCAGGCGAAAAAGATGAGTCTTTAGAAGTGTTATGGTATTACTTGTTATTGATGTCACTTTTATTAAATATATATATATATATATATATATATATATATATATATATATATATATGTATGTATGTATATATATGTATGTATATATATATATTCGCATTTATATAATATATAAATGTGTCATGCTACAGTGTTTCTCTTTTATGATGTTACTGTGTGCCACGCCCATATCGAGCTACCGGTCTTCTGATTGGGTTATATCCCAGAAAGGGGCGTGTCTACCATAACGTCAATCACTGGATTCGGCTCCAATGACGCCAGTCTGAGAACTGTTGCTGCTGTCGCGGTGCGCGGAGAACCGGAGACACACATCGGCGCGTTTGTTTGGGGATGTGCGTGATTGAACGCGTCCAGAACACCGGAGCGCGTGAGTGAGTATTCGGCTCATTTTCTGACGCGTGCGTGATTTGTCCGCAGCGCTCCGACACGCTGTTATACTGCGGTGTTGTGGTATTCGTGTGGTATAATTACAGTGTGTCAGGCGCTTGAGCTCCGTGTTTCTATGTGCGTGTGACTCCCACGCAGCGCGGATCTGCTTTGCTGCGACGCCAAAGCACAGAAACGCACGCAGACACCGAGATGCGTTCATGTGCGTGACTGAGTCTGTCATATTTAGTCATAAATGAACAGTTAGAGGCATCACCAGCTCAGTCTAAATCTGCTGTCGCATTACTTAATAACACTGATCAGGGATTGTTGCGTGGTGATTCTGCAATTAATGCTGCTTAAAACACTCACAGGACAATTCTATTTGTTTACTAACAATGTCCAGTGAACATATGGACCACAAGAGCAGAGGCATATATGTAGAAATAGCCAATAATACATTGTGTGGATCAAGATGATCGATTTTTCTTTTATGCCAAAAATCATTGGGATGTCATGTAAACATAATGTCCGATGAAGATATTTTGTACTGTAAATATATCAAAACATCAACAGTGATGCCATAGAAATGTAAAAACAGATGTTCAAAGACAAATTTCGTTTCTCTGACGCATAACAGTAACACATTTACAGTAGCTTTGAAATCTAACTGTAAAAGTTTATTGTAATTTTAACTTGGACTGTAAAGATGCTGCGGTAAAAATCTGTCAACATTAATATACCTGCTTTATTAATTTACTTAATATGCTGTAAAACTATAACCAGACATTTAATGTAGTTTTACAGTAAAATACTGTTAAATGTACAGTTTTTGGAAAAGAAAAAGAAAAATAGTAAATCGACGTTCCCAGAATCCCCTGTGTGACACATTTGGTGCTTTTTCGTTTAAATCATTTTGTTTCTTCATAATTATGTTTCTTTTTGTGTTTATACATTTGTTTCTTTTTTGTTTTGAATTACTGTCTTTGTTACAAAACAGATTTTTAGTACTTTGTTATATTAAAGTTTTATCAGTTAATGAGATGTATATATATTTGCAAAACTGTACATTTAAGTTAAAATCGTAAAATGTAAAATATTGCTACTATATTTTTAAGCAGTTTTTTTAGCCACAGCTGCCTTTTTTACTGTAAAATTGCATTATTTATTTATGAGGCTACATTGTAATGCTATGTTGCCAGACTGGTGTTTTGTGTGTTTTTTATTTTTAATTTGTAGATGAAAAGCATCTCTCAAACAGTAAAACTTGACGATCTTGAAAAGACCTTGGGAAGATTGGGTTGCATTATCAGGGAAGGCATGACCCTGACAAAATAAAAAGGAAAGTTTTACAGTATTTGTTTGTTTTTCTCGTGCATGATAGGGATTCTAAAGGGTAAACACCATAACGTTGCTATTAAATGACTGTCCTTCCTCTGATTCTGACAAGTGAATGGGTGTTTTGCCCCTGATGAAGTTGTCTGAGGTCGGTCATGTTTTACAGCTTTTACAGTTCAGCTTTGGAGGTCATTAAGACCCGGTCTGGGCTGTGCTTGTGTTGAAGTGGACGGAAGTCATTGATTATCTTCAGCTCTTAGAGAAGAATCCTATTATTGTCTCTTACTGGTGCATTATGCTGCAGGGTTTTACTTCAAAACAACCTCTTATCTGAATGAAGTGTGTCATTTTATTTGGATGCTAAATACTACTTGTATGCTATCTTAAAGGGATAGTTCACCCAAAAAGAAAATGTGTTGAAAATGTCCTCACCTTCAGATCATCTGAGATGTAGATGAGTTTGTTTCTTCATCAGATTTGGAGAAATGTAGCATTGCATCACTTGCTCACCTATGGATGTGAATGGGTGCCGTCAGAATGAAAGCTGATAAAAACATCACAATAATCCACAAGTTATCCACACATCACTTTAGTCCATCAGTTAATGTTGTGGAAAGCCAAAATCAGAGTTTTTTTTAACTTTAAACCATTGTTTACGGCTAAAATAGGAGTCCATTATCCGTAATGTTGCTTCCTCCAGTGAAGAAGTGATCTGGTCTGAATCAGGAGAGAAATCAAGCCAAAACAGCTCTTAGTTAAAAAAGTTTTAATGCTGGATTCGTTTAATCTTTTGTCTTCTCCAGATGTTCACTGATGGACTGAGTGATGTGGATTATTGAGATGTTTTTATTAACAGATTGGACTCTCATTCTGCCGGCACCCATTCACTGCAGAGCATCCATTGCTGAGCTACATTTCTCCAAATCTGATGAAGAAAGAAGCTCATCTACATCTCGGATGACCTGATTGACTTGACCAGTTACTGAAATGACGCAGTCCAGCCGTAAAATACAGTATCTTATTGTAGTTACTAAGTAAAATAAAGTCTGATCTGAGAAGACACACTTTCACACACATAAATAAAGAAATGTAGTGTCCGTTACAATGCATCGTCTTTTCAGGACAAAGGAGCAGAAATGCAGATGATTTCAGAAGTCCGTTTATAGCTGTTTTCCCCTCGTCCTCCTTCCGTGTCCTCGTTCTGTGCGTCTGAAGCCAGAAACACACGGTGGGTTTAGACACGTGTCTGCAGGTGCCGTCCAGTCAGGTTCGTTTGTTTCTAGCATTTGACGCAGTAACAGGCGGCTGGATGTCCAAACGTCTCACTCAGATCTCCTTTGAGCCCCGTTTTGATGTCCGCTCATAAACCTCATCCCATTCTTATCCAAATCTGTTGCAGATTCACGGCCGAAAGCGAAACGGCCTTATTTTCTTCAGCCGGAGCGTTTGCTGGTCTGCTATTTCTGACATTTATAGGCCGACGGCTGTATTTTTAGCTCTTTTCATAGAGGTTTGATTGAATTAGTCCGAGTTCAGAGCTAATACGCAGTAAAAATCAGACTGCGTTGGCATTTTATTGTGTGTTTGTTTGAGACGGGATGACCTCTCAGCCGCGGCATCGTCTCTCGGAGAGATTCATCAAGGGTCATGACACACAAATACATTTCTTGAACCAATTTTGGCTGTGAAAATAAATACATCAGTCCTTGAGAACTTATTGAATATACTTTATTAAATGGATAATATTCATATTCATTTTTTGGTCAGCAGTTGTGTCCAAATATATATGGATCTGACCGCACGTATGTATTTATTTCATCATTTGTCTTTTTATCAGAAATGGCAGATATTTCATATTTTGGCAATATTTATTTATTTGTATCCATATCACCAGATGTTTCATATTTTGGGCAGTATTTATTTATTTATTTTATTCTAGATTGTCAGATTATTTTTCGCCAATATTTTATTTTATTTTTAATGTGCTTAGGCAGATATTTCATCTTGTTGGCTGAAATTATGTATTTATTTGTGTCATTAATTAAACATTTTTAATTTAATTGGTGCTGTTGGCAGATTTTTCTATTTTTTTTCAACATTGGTAAACATTTGATATTCAAAACTCTTTATAATTCAGCTAAATCTAAGTAAAAATGAATAAATTGACCTCTGATCTGGGTGGAAGTGTGATCTTGATCATTCATCGCTGGTTTGTTTTGTGTTGTGGTCTGAAGTGATGACACGCAGTGACTCTATGCCAGCGGAAACACACACTCGCACGCAGACGAACATAAAGACATCCATCTGTTTGTGAGGAGTGCAGTGAAACACCACATGGACGTCTGAATGAAACGAGACGCTCCAGGAAATAATCTATTGGCCAAAATAATGATTGTATTCTAACAGGTTGCCAGAACGGTGTATAGTCTTCCATGGTTTGGACAAACAGGTCATCCAGCCCTCCATTAAAACAGACTAACCTCTACCACGCAAAGCCTTTCTGAAGCAACTCTGCTGGTTTGCAGATGATGTCATTATAAACGATATTAGAGATACACAATGAATTCACTCCATATTGTGTACTGGGGTTAAATGTGGTTTTCACTTATTCATTTATTTATTTAATATAAGTAATAATAAAAATAATTTAATAATTTAATTGACAGCAATATTTATTCATTTAATTATTTTTAATTAGTATTGGTAGATATTTGATATTTTTGGTAACATTATTATTTTGTATCGATATTGGCAAATATTTGATATTTTTGGTATTATTATTTTGTATCAATATTGGCAAATATTTGATATTTTTGGTATTATTATTTTGTATCGATATTGGCAAATATTTGATATTTTTGGTATTATTATTATTTTGTATCGATATTGGCAAATATTTGATATTTTTGGTATTATTATTTTGTATCGATATTGTCAAATATTTGATATTTCAGGTAATATTCATACATTGTTTTTTTTAATCATTGGCAGATATTTTATATTTTGATCAATACTAACTCACCAACTTATTTATTTGTTTTTTTGTTTATTTTCTCAGATACTTTGGTATTTCTGGCAATATTTCATTCATTCATTCCATATTGACAAATGTTTCCTGCAGTATTTATTTATTAGTTTATTTTGTAATCATATTTGCAAAGGTTTTTGGGAATATGTATTTATTTTTTAATTGAAATTGCTAAATATTTGATATTATTTGGCAATTTCTAATTGCTATTGGCAGATACTGGTTATTTATGGCGATATTTATTTATCCGTGTTGGCAGATAATTGATATTTTAATCGATATTGGCCAATTTTTTTATATTTTAGGGAATATTTATTTATTAATTCATTTATATTGGGTTTTGGTAGATATTTCATATTTTGGGGCGATATTTATTTATTTAATCTGTACTTGCTGATATTTTATATCTTGGGGCGAAATTTATGAATCAATTTATTTAATTGGTACTGGCAGATATTTAATATTTTGGGGCGATATTTATGAATTAATGTATTTAATTGGTTCTGGCAGATATTTCATATTTGTGACAGTACCCCCCCCCCCTTTCTTTTTTAATTGATATTGTCAAACATTAGATATTTCTGGCATTATTTATTTCTGGTATATTTGAATCATTATCCTCAGATATTTAATATTTCTGCCAATATTTAATTTATTTAATTTGTATCTGTAGATATTTGATATTTCCAGCAATATTTATCAATTAACTTATAATTTTTTTAATCAATACTGCCACTTATTTTATATTTTCAATCCATTTTTAATTGGTATCGGTATTGGTATTTAAATTGGAACATTTATCAGTTTTTCATACTGTACGATATAATGTAGTTAAGTTCACTCAATGTGAATCCATATGTAGAGCACTAGCTTGCTGTCCAGTGAAGATGTGCTGATGAAGGCAGGCGTTAGTGGTGTATTTGTTTGGTCTGGACTCAGATCCTCAGTGTTTCTGTCTGCTGGACACATCGAGTCTCCTTCAGCTCAGCGTGTCTCTTAAAGGCCGCTGAATATTCTTCTGTGGTGCACTATTTATAGCTGCATCCTAATTATCTGTGACCCACCCGCGCTCACACACTGATCAAACACAACACACTGCCGCTGTGTGAGATCGAGATCCAGCGCTTTGTTTCGTTTCGGAGAGCGTTTGGTGGAAGCGGTAAACACCCATCTAGAAGACCCTAGCAACCACATAGCAACTCGCTAGAAATCATCTGGTCAAGAAGGATTTTAAGCAGCAGATGCTGGTTTTCTGGCAGCTCTGTACAGATGTTTGCCAAGAGTTGAAGAGATGTCATAAAGTATAACACGATAAAAATACACTATATACTCTCTCCATATCGATTACGGCGTGATATATAATGCTGTTCGTTCATTCGTCTAATTATTGTATCTGTATTGACAGATTTTTCATATATCCAGCTTTATTTATTTATCTTTTTGTTTGTTAGTTAGTATTGGCAGATATTTTGATATTCCTGGCCAAAAAACATCCATCCATTCTTCCATCCATCCATACATTTAATTTATGCACTTAGCAGACGCTTTTATCCAAAGCGACTTATATTGCATTCAGGCTAACAATTTTCTCGTAACATGTATTTTCTGGGATTCGAACCCCCAACCTTGCGCTTGTTAACGCAAAGCTCTACCACTTGAGCTATCCATCCATCCATCCATGCATCCATCCATTCTTCCATTTATCCATGCATTCCATCCATTTATCCGTCCATTCATCCATCAAGCCATTCTTCCATTTATCCGTCCATCCATCCATCCATTCTTCCATTTATCCATCCATCCATCCATCCATTTGTCCGTCCATTCATCCATCAAGCCATTCTTCCATTTATCCATCCATCCATCCATTTGTCCGTCCATTCATCCATCAAGCCATTCTTCCATTTATCCGTCCATCCATCCATCCATTCTTCCATTTATCCGTCCATCCATTCATCCATGCATCCATCCATTCTTCCATTTATCCATGCATTCCATCCATTTATCCGTCCATTCATCCATCAAGCCATTCTTCCATTTATCCATCCATCCATCCATCCATTCTTCCATTTATCCATCCATCCATCCATCCATCCATTTGTCCGTCCATTCATCCATCAAGCCATTCTTCCATTTATCCATCCATCCATCCATTTGTCCGTCCATTCATCCATCAAGCCATTCTTCCATTTATCCGTCCATCCATCCATCCATTCTTCCATTTATCCGTCCATCCATTCATCCATGCATCCATCCATTCTTCCATTTATCCATGCATTCCATCCATTTATCCGTCCATTCATCCATCAAGCCATTCTTCCATTTATCCATCCATCCATCCATTTGTCCGTCCATTCATCCATCAAGCCATTCTTCCATTCATCCATCCATCCATACATCCATCCATACATCCACCATTCTTCTATATATCCATTCAGCCATCCATCCTTCCATTTTTCCGCTATTCTTCCATTCTTCCATTTATCCATTTATCCATTTATCCATCCGTCCATCCATCCATCCATTCTTCCATTCGTCCATCCATCCATTCTTTCATCCATCCGTCCATCCATCCATCCATCGATCCATCCATCCATTCTTCCATCCGTCCATCCATCCATCCATCCATACATCCATCCATTCTTCCATTCATTCTTCCATCCATCCATTCGTATTGTCAAATGATATCAAATATTTAATATATTTCCAGCTTTGTTTGTTTGTTTGTTTATTGTTATTGACAGATATTTGATATGTCTTGCAATATAGGCTTATTCATTGAAATTGCCAGCTACTGAATATTTAATAGGCAAATTAATTTATCTTAATTGGTATTCGCAGATTGATTGTTTGATTGATTGATCTGTATTGTATTGATGTGTATGATATGTATTTTTATATTTAATTGTCAGATATTTTACTTTTTCATCTAATTTTTTCTTTATTTAATTCATTTCTAATCAGTCTTGGCAGATATTTTGATATTTGCGGCAATATATAAATATATACATGTACCTATTTATTTATTGCATTGGTAGATATACACAGTGATGCACTAGAGACCACTCAGAACCCTGCTATGTGAACATCTGTATCATGAGACTCGTGTGTTTCCTCAGGTGCAGGTGTGTGTGACGGACATCATCATGCTCAAAGGCTCTCGGTGATCCACTCCTTCCCATGATTCCTCACCAGGCCGCCCCATGCCAGCCCGTAACCATGACGACCGCTCGCCCCCGCTCGCCCCTCCGTCGCCCGGCGGCCGTTTGACTGGATGAGGAACCCGGCCTCCAGTGATGTGATGCACAGGTTCGAGGTTCTTGGGATTGTGGGGGAAGGTGAGTACCACACCAGACTGAGACACTAGGCTAGAAGAAAGAAATGATGTGGAAAACACAGGATAAAGGAACACTTCATGCATCACAAATGCTTTTTATGGCCTTGTTTCTTAATGGGGTCGCATAATGAAAAATGTGAACTTTTCTTGATCTTTGGAAATAAACGTTTGATGTGTCGCGAGAACTTGCTGTAACCTTCAGGACTCGGGGGGGGGGGGGGGGGGGAGCACTTTCATTGAGACTGAGCTGCATTGCATCGTTTATGATGTCAGATGTCATGACTGTTTTGGTTTTAATGCCATCTTTATGTGAGTTTTATCTGAAATAGAGGACTGAAGATTGAATTTAAAATTGAATTCACACTCATTTTCTCTGAATCTGTGCGTCGGTTTCATCAGATCACAGTCTCAGGAGCCTGATTTGGGTCATTATTTTATTCTGACAAACTGTGCATTTACTAAATTTGACTTAATATCCGGGCATGGAAGAAAACTCAAAATTTGCAGTGTCAGTGTGCGTTCAAGTGGAAATTTGTGTATGGAGAGGAAAATAGTTTTGCATGTCTATATTTATCTTACATTGTGTACCTCAGTGAGTAGTTCTTCCTGAAAAGCACTTGAATGACTCCTTTGATACATTTAATTTTACTGTACTACTATATTGTACTTTGCAGTTTGGGGTCAGTTTTATTTATTTATTTATTAGTTTTTCAACAAGGAAGGTTTAAATTGCTCAAAAGTGACAGGAACAGTGAACAGATATTCACACATAAATCACCTATTTGTAATTGTAAAAATATTTTACATTATTACTGTTTTTGCTGTTTTTTATCAAATAAATGCAGCATTGGTGAGCAGAGGAATCCCAAAAATGTACTGACCCCAAACTTGTATAAAGTAGAGCATTTTTGTGTGTGTCTATTCTGGAATATTCAGTCAGGGTCTTTATATTTAACATGAACGTTGCATTTTTAAAGATCTTGTGCATGACTTATGAATGTGCTGGATCTTCTGGTGATTCTGTGTATTGTAGGGATGTGTGTGTTGAGGTGTGTGAAGTCGACCTGCAGCTTCTCTCTCTACATTTTATATGAGGGTTTGGTAAAAGTCTCTGGGGATCAGGTTATTTTTACTCTTTCATCCATCTCTCACACTCTGATGCCCCACTAACACCGTGACGAGTGTGTGTGTGTGTGTGTGTGTTGAGGAAGGCTGTGTGTAAGATGTGTTCTTTCTCACAGTGAGTCTTAAGGGTAAATATCATGAAAACCGTAAAGTTGAGGTCATATTGAACCCCAAAATCTGAAATTACATTTTGCTTAAAATGAAAGCCATTTGCAAAATCTTCTTGCCCTGGTGCTAGTGGGGTTAATGCCACTGAATACTTTAAAATATAATTCACTCTAAGATGAACTATATTTAGTAGCCCTAACCCTAACTTGATGGGAACCATTTGTACGTAAATGATCTTGACTATGAGTTTGCAAAAATTAGTTTGTTCGTATTAGACTATAATGGCAGGTGTAAAAAAACTCAAGGTCTAGAGACAAGTTCTTATAAAGTTTACCATCTTTTAACATGCCTTTTAAAACAACATGTCATGTGCAAGATGCTGCATAAGATACGAGATGTGGGCGCAGCATTCAAAGATATCTGTTTAATGTGTATTTACATAGAAAAACAATTGAAACGCAGTAAACTTGAACACAAAAACAACCCCTAACTCTACTAGTTTTATTTACGTCAGTGCAAAACTATTGATATTGGTTCAATAAATAAACTTTAACATAAAATTGTAAGTAGATAGTTAAATATTCAATAGTTTTTGGAAGTTTATTTGTCCTTAAATTTGGCTTTCTGAAACTCTGCCTTAACATTTAGCTAATTATGTTATTTAATGCTGCTTTATTAACTCATTTTATTGGGAGTATTTATACAAATTTATCTAATTTTACAGATATTTGTTTTTGCGTTGCAGTAATGCAATTTTTGGGTGTAAAAATAATGTCACGTTGCCAAAATCAGTCATCATAAAATAGACATTGGTTACTTTTAAGTTTTGTGCTATTTTGGGCTCAGAAAGAGTTATTTCAGACCAAAAAAACATCCAAAATACACTTTTAAGTGTTTATTTTATTGTATTGTATCTATTTGCGGCTGTAGATTTCAATGAAAATACATATCTTAAAAAGTTTTTTCTCCACTTCAGTAGCTCTTACAAACACCAAACTTAGCAGTTTTATTCCCCTCTATATTCTGGAGGTTTTTACTGTGGGGATTGTTCGTATATCATTCACACTGATTGGTATAACATTTTATACATTACGACATGGTGAAGATGTATTTTTTTCTGGTTGCTGACAGCATATTCAGATTTATGGAGTGATAAAAAGAGAAATCCAAAATCCCTTCAGTAAAAATCTTTGACTCTAATATGTCAACAAAATCAAATACAGAGTTTGAGCCTGGCCTAATCCAGTGTTCATATTTATTTTCTGGAAATGTATGCAAATAAGCGCATATTTACTTGGAACATTTCATAAAATGTCAAAATGTTTGCAATACTTAATGTAATCAATGAATTATGGGTGAATATGGTGATATCTAATAGTTAAATGTTTTAACCTTATTCACCTGGGGTGTCTGAAATATAGATATAAATATAATTATTGAGATTCACCTATAAGGTCGGTCTTGTTGTCTTTGGTTATTAATGGTCATTAGTAGGGGATTCTAGTTGGTCTTTGACTCCAACAAATCCATTTCAGACGGAAAGTAGCCCAGGGCCCGGGAGATCATTGTATAATATAATCCAGATTAACACAATAATGTATAAACAATGGTAGTGTATAAACTGATGCTCTCAGATGAGTGTGTGTGTGTGAGTGTTCAGCTGTCAGTGGATCCATTTCTCTCTGTTGGCCTTCAGTAGATTAATCTCCTCTCAGCTGTTCTCTTCTCTCTCATATTCCTCTGTTCCCATCCTGACGTCTTTGTTTATCCTCTCGCCGCTCAATGCTAATTGAAAGCCAATTGATTTGGTTGAGTCTTCAGGTGATCTTCAAACTGAAATGGAACTGAAACGCCTGTCATTCACAAACTTCTACACATCTGCTGCCCAGTGTATTTTTGGTTTTCCTTTTAAAGGGTTAAGTTCACTCAAAAATGATCACTCTGTCATTATTTATTCCCGGTTACACGTTATTTTATGTTATTGTAGTGTCATTGATATACTATTATATATATTTTCGTTAATATTTTTTAAATAATTTAAATGACATTTTATATTTGTATTTTCTTTGTTGTTTTTTCAATGCACTATAAGTTAAATATTTTGTAATTTTGTTGTTTTTCTCGATTTTTTTGGTTTGTTTTAAATGTCAGTTTATAGTTTGTACAGTTTGTAGTTTTAAGTTTTTAGTTAAATTTTAAGTTTTTAGTTATTTTAGTATTTAAAATGAATGAAAAAAGAAATGGGGCTGAAACGATGAATCAACATTATCTACAAAATCAACAACAAAAAATTTACGACAAATATTTTTGTTGTCGAGTAGTCGTTTGATCTCAAATGACCAGTAGCAGCTCTTGACTGTAAATTTAGGTGTGGCAGATTTTGGGTCGTAGCACTAATATATGAAAAACATTTTGTAAACTTTATATTCTAATCTCTGAACACATACAACATTTGTCCTTGCGTTATCCTGTAGGTGGCGTGCTAGTGTTGATTGGAAGGGTTATAGAATATGCATAAAAGGCTGTATTATAATTGCTTTAATATAGCATTTATCACCACCAAATGTTGATTTAGAATGTTACAAGGTGTGGTGCAAGTCTATTCTCAGAATAAGAATAAAACAAACAGAATGGAACCTTACGAATTCTATTCATGTGAGCCGTTTAAACCAAAGGATTTATATTTTAATTTGATCCACTGCTCCACATACTGTAGCGCAAGACTGTAATTTAGCCCTGAATTTGCATTGAGCACAAATGCAGCCGATCCTGAAGTATTTGGATGAATTTGTAAATATATGCTGCGCGCTTTCCTCTCAATAACTAAATAAGCAAAGCAAAAACTGACAGAGGTGAGAAAGCAGCAGTTAAGAAAGCATCTGATTACAGCAATGTGGATGTTTGTATGAGCTCTGAAGTTTAGTACTTCAGGAACATTTATTGATGTAGTACTTTATGCAATAGCCTTAAATCAAGCAGCTTTACAGTATTAAACATGAAAAACCAGAATCATTGTCACTTTCAGTTAGAATTAGAAAAATATAAGCAGCTCTGCAGTGTGGTGCTCGCTAATGATTCAATCTTTTATTACTACGAAAAAAAAAACACTTTCAATAAAGTGATAGATCGAAGCTTGATCTAGCTCAGGACTGTTTTGATGATCATAACCATACACTGTATTTTAAGAGAGATTATGTTGTCAATAAAATAGTTTATCCAAAATAAAGCGTCTTATAACTTATGTTTATTTTATTTCTTATTCATAAAAGTAGATGTTAAGCAGAATGATGCCATTCAGTTCAGAGATTCATTTTGTGTGCCAAATATGTTTGTGTAAATTAATTGTATTATTGTAATTACATAATGACTATATATATTCTTATTTATTTGTTAGAATATATATAGCTCAATATTTTAACTAACTGCGAAGATGAATATAACCAATCAAAGTCTACTTATTTGTTTGTTGCATCCCTAAAGAGAAATGATGCCTTGAAAACTAGCTGAAATAAAATAATCGAAGCTTTTTATATATTAAGTTTATTTTATATTATTTTTAAGTAATGAAAACATTTTTTTTATAATTATAAGTCTAGTTACCAAATCTGTATTACTTTGTTTCTTCTGTGCAGCGTTATTTTAGAATTATTTATATACTATAAAAGTTTGTATTGATATTTTGTACATTTTCATTTAATTTTATAATACATAATATTTAATTTTATTCAAAGTTTAATCACAATTATTTCGAATTGAGTTTTGTGCATTTGTCATTTTGCATCAGTATTTGTTTTAAAAACATTTCTATAGTTTTTTTTATTTTAGTTATAGTTTTATATCAGATTTAGTAGTTCTTTTCACTTAGTTGTCAGACACATTTCAAATTTTATTTTCTATTTAGTTTAAGCTTTTGTAACCCTAATTGTATATTTTACTGTAATTTCAGCTTAACTTTATAAAACAAATGTTTTATAAATTGATATGCATGTTTTAATTTTAGTTGTAGTTAATGAAAACAACACTGCTTCTCATAATATATTTCACTTTCATTTGTATAACAACACAAAAACAATACATTCTTTAAAATGCCTGCTTTAGTGTTTCACAGAAGTCATACAAATTTGATACACATTCTTAGATTTATTTCTCAAGCATTTGCATTAATTTGAATGCACTTTCAGTAACAAAAACAGCATCGATATGTAAACTCTTTTTTAACAGTTTATGAAGGCGAACTACATTTCCCATAATTCTGTGCAGCAGCATGATATTGTTAATATAGACAGATTAGAGCATCACTTACACTCAAATTGCTCTTCATTTAGTTGCAATGGTCCTAAAATGCATCCTGTTTTCATCAATGAGTTAAACATAGAGAAACAAATATTAATTGAATTTGATTCCGTTTAATTGTCTAGAATATGATTAGAATTATGATCTCCAAACTTGCATGAACAGCACTGTTCAAAAATTCAAGATAGCCATTGGCCTGTTTTTGGCCTAACAGTAAAACCAGTCCAAATAAAGAGAGAGAGAGAGAGATTGTGCATAATTCAAGATCATCACATTGAGTCCTTGAATGTTTCCTTATTCAGGAAAAATCGAAAAAGAAACGCTGATGGAAAGTCTCTGTCACTTTTGCGTCTGTAAAAACAGGTCACAGTTCCACTTCGATGGCCTCATTTTTCTTCTTTTTTTTCTATTGCGGCTCTGGAAAAGCAGGTTAAGCTAGATAAGTCTTGAAGATTGGTATGTTTCACATGAGTCTGGAGATTCACTGCCTTGTCACTCGCACACTATTTCTCCTCGTTGGATTGGTCGAGATGCGTGTGGCTCTCCTCCTGATTGGCTGCGGCAGAGAAGTGGGCGGAGTTTCAGTGTAGTTTACCAGCATCACATCTTCTTGTGTGTGTGTGTGTGCTATTTTAATTTATTTATTTTGGTTATTTTGGTTTCAGTGCAGCTGATGTCATCGCATTTGTGAAGTGGAGGATAATTAATGTGACTCAGAGAAACAAACGCTTCACATGATCCCAGAGGAACGGTTTACTGCTCTTTTCTAGCTCAGCAGCTCAGTTATGTTTTGGTTAATTATCAGCTTTGTTTGATTAGGAGAAATAAAAATAGTCTTATGCAGTATGCAGTCAAATATCAAATCATCCTGAGATCTCTTCTGGAACTATTATAAAATGTTTTTGTTCATTAATATAAAGCTATAATAATAATGATTATTAGCATTACAAAATAATTTTGGCTTAAAAACTAAGAAATCTTTCCCTGGCAACTAAATGAAATGGGGTAAAATGAGTTGTAGTACTAAACTGAAAATAAATTCTAATTAATTCTATATATATATATATATATATATGTTAGTGCTGTCAATAAATTAATTATGATTAATCTCATCCATAATAAAAGTTTTTGTTGACATTTTTATTTTGAATGCGATTAATCACAATTAATAGTTTGATAGCACTAATATATATAATTGTAAATTAGCACGAGATTAAAGTAAAAATCAGTTTTAGTATTATTTATATTCTGTTAATTACATTCAGATTTTGAATTGGTATTTAATTTGATATAATTTCATTTATCATATTTGTTTTAGTTTAAATGTTGTTATTTTTTATTATTATTTTGTCATTTTATTGTGTAGATAAATTTTTATTTCAGTTTTTGATTTAGTTTTTTGTTAGTCATTTGCCTTTCTAATGCTTTTTTTTGCAATTTAATTTAATTTTAATTTAATTTTATTTAATTTTATTTTCAATTATTTTAAATTATGTTAAAATATGATTCCAGTTAGTTCTTTTAGTACTTCAGCGTAAATTTAAGTTAGTTGTTAAGGAAACATTTACAGTTTTTTTTTAATCTAAAATTTAAATTAGATTTTATTTCAGCTGTATTTCAATTAACCAAAATCAATTTTAATAGTTATAGCTTTATTTGTAGTTAACAATAATAACAGGGCATTTCAGAAATCTTCATATGCTCTCCATTTAATCTCCTTGTTGTCTAATAGAGATATTAAAGTGATTTAATGTCTGATCTCTCTCACGGTCTCCTGCAGCAGAGTCTGGACTGAAATCATCCTGATCCATCTTAAACGTCTCTCTCTTTTCATTATTCATGACAGTGAAGTGATCAAATCTTAACGTCTTATAATCTCAGAATATGAATCGGTGAGTTCATCATCGTTAATCATATGAATCTATGGGTAGAAAAGCAAGCTACAGCGAATGTTTCAGTTAGTCCAGATTTATCTTCTTCTGTGCTGCTCTGAAATCTGTCTGTTGTCTGTTTCATTCAAAGCAGAATCTGTGCATGTTTATTTCAGACTTCCAGGACTGTTCGCCTGTTTATCTCTATTACCTTTTTTCTGACTCTTTGTTCTTTCATTTCCAGAATAAGTGTTTATTTTAGTATTATTATTTATATACTAGTACATTTTTAATTACACTTTTTTTATTTTGTGGGTTTTTTCATTTTCATTTTTATTAGTTATTATTATTAAAAGCTTTCATTACTTTTTTTTTCAGTTTTAATCAACATAGCACTTCAAATGATTAAATCTAGTGTTTTCAAATTTGTTTTTTTTTAAATAAAACATTTATTTTGAGGCAGCTTCATTTAACTAATATGATTTGTATATAATTTTTGCATAGTTTAATAACAATGTAATAGATACATATGTTATTTTTAATGTATATATCAACACATCAATTATTAAATAAAACAAAAAATTATATATATATAAGTGACATAAGTGACGTGACATTCAGCCAAGTATGGTGACCCATACTCAGAATTTGTGCTCTGCATTTAACCCATCCGAAATGCACACACACAGAGCAGTGAACACACACACTGTGAGCACACACTCGGAGCAGTGGGCAGCCATTTATGCTGCGGCGCCCGGGGAGCAGTTGGGGGTCCGATGCCTTGCTCAAGGGCACCTAAGTCGTGGTATTGAAGGTGGAGAGAGAACTGTTCATGCACTCCCCACACCCACAATTCCGTCCGGCCCGAGACTAGAACCCACAACCCTTCGATTGGGAGTCCAACCCTCTAACCATTAGGCCACGTATATATGTATATATGATGTGGATTTATGTTTTGTGTATACAGATATGATTCGCGAACCCGCTCCGAACTCCTGAACAGATTCAAATGATTTGCGATCCCCAAACTGACTCAAATGATTCGCGATCCCGCTCCGAACTCCCTAACTGACTCAATTGATTTGCGATCTCCAAACTGAATCAAAACATTCGCGATCCCGCTCCGAACTCCCTAAATGACTCAAATGATTCGCGATCTCCAAACTGACTCAAATGATTCGCGAACCCGCTTTGAACTCCCGAACTGATTCAAATGATTTGCGATCCCCAAACTGACTCAAATGATTCGCGATCCCGCTCCAAACTCCCTAACTGACTCAAATGATTCGCGAACCCGCTCCGAACTCCCGAACTGATTCAAATGATTCGCGATCCCCAAACTGACTCAAATGATTCGCGAACCCGCTACGAACTCCCGAACTGATTCAAATGATTAGCGATCCCCAAACTGACTCAAATGATTCGCGAACCCGCCACGAACTCCCGAACTGATTCAAATGATTAGCGATCCCCAAACTGACTCAAATGATTCGCGAACCCGCTACGAACTCCCGAACTGATTCAAATGATTAGCGATCCCCAAACTGACTCAAATGATTCGCGAACCCGATTTGAACTCCTGAACTGACTCAAATGATTCGCGATCACGCTCCGAACTCCCGAACAGATTCAAATGATTCGTGCGATCCCGCTTTGAACTCCCGAACTGACTCAAATGATTATTAATTTATTAATTTTGTTTATATATATATATATATATATATATATATATATATATATATATATATATATATATATATATACACACACACACACATCATTTATTGTGTATTCATTTTTTTCAGTGTGTTCAGTAAATGCATGATCAATGAGTCAGTGATTAATAGTCATGACCTCAGCATTAACCTAAATAATCATAATAATGGCTTTCTATCATCAAGCAGACTGATAAAACATGCTGTAAGTCTCTCTGTCTCTCACATTGAGCAGGTTGTGCTAAACGTGTCTCTTCTCGGAGGCTGGCTGGGATCTCGGGATGAGCTCAGCTCTGCGTCTCCTGCGGGACACTGGTTTTGTGTCACAGATATGATCCTCACTGCCAAAACCGTCAGAAAACGCTGAGATTCCTAATGAATCGGGCTGTTAAACAAACGCTTAGGTCTAAAGAGAAAACAGGAGCTTCTTCCAGTTCCCTGAGCATTTCTCTGTGTCTGTCTGAGAATCGTGTTCACAGAGACAGGTAGAGACAGGTGGAACTGGGTGAAGGTTGGAGTAAAACCTGTTTGTTTCTCTCTGTTTCTCTGGCAGGAGCGTACGGAGTCGTCCTGAAGTGCAGACACAAGGTAAGATTTCAGAGAAACCAGTTCAGAGCGTGTCGTTTCTAAGCACACCACACACACTTCATCTCATCCGCTGCATGTTTGGCTCAAAGAGTGTGTGTGTTCACAAAAAGTGTGGCTTGGAAAGCATACAAGTCCATACTAATGACTCATTTTGAAATAAAGTAGCATGTAGTATCCTACACATATACTGTGCAGTGATTTTCTATCTGTTAATGTGCAATAATAGTGTATCCCATAATGCAATCATGCACTCATAACATAAAGAGCTTATGTGACATAATGATGCATTTTACTGTTTGAAATGTTTATTGTTTCTCTAAAGTGTGTATTTAATAATTGGCACACTGTAGTGTTTTATGTATTCTTGCTTGATGATTTCTTTAAATGATAAATCCTTAAAACACACACACACACACACACACACACACACACACACACACACACACACACACACACATATTTAATTTAAAAACAACTAATGCAAAGTTGCATTAGCTGCATTCGCAAAACAGATTGTTTTCAGACAATATATCTTGAATTTGTTTTGTTCTTTCTCATTAATCCAACAATGTTTCAAATCTTAATATATATATATACACACATACAGTATAACACACACACACACACACACACACAGTATTTAGTGTGTGTGTATATATATTCAATTTGTCTAAACATAAAGGTTTTGGTAAAGAAGATATATTGTATTTTAAAGGAATGAATACTTTTATTCTTCGAGGACACATTAAATTGATCAAAAATGGACAGTAAAGACATTTAAAAAGGTGCAAAAGATTAATATTTCTAATAAACGCTGTCCTTTGAACTTTCTATTCATCTTTGAATCCTGAAAAATAAAATGCATCACAATTTCCACAAAAATATTGGTTCGAAAAAAACCTTATTCCAACATTGATAATAATCAGAAATGTTTCATATTTTCATGATTTCTGAAGATCATGTGACACTGAAGACGGGAGGAATGATGCTGAAAATACAGCGGAGCATCACAGAAATAAATTACACTTTAACACAGATTCACACAGAAAACAGTTACTTTAAATACTAAAAATATTTCACAATTTTTTCAGTATTTTTGATCAAATAAGTGCAGCAGAAGAGGCTTCTGTGCTGTATTACTGTACAGTCTGCCGTGTTAAAGTAAGAACAGTAACAGGTTTGTGTTCAGCGCGGACAGAAAGTGTGGCGAGGTGACATATGGTGAGTTTATCTATTAATATCTCCTCCGGTCATAACTCATGAGCAGTGCTGGTGGTAGCGCCCCGCGGCCGACAGACAGATGGTCTCTGTGTTCACGGCTCTCAGTCTCCATCTCTGACCCAAACACACTTCTGTCTTCTCCTGTCGCTGATCTCTCGCTCTCACACACCTCTCAGTGACTGACAGACGACATGTTTACATGCACTGAAGCTCACACCGTGTTCACATCTGCATTACAAAACTACCCAGTCACTGCCGATTTTAATCAATATAGATGCATATGTATTCTTATTTCCTTTATGATATGTATAAAAGTGTGCGCTGGGAACTTGCACACTTTTTGAATTGTTATATTCTTTTGTTGTATTATTATTGATTTTTATGCACAAAAACACACACACACACACACACACATCAATATGAATAACTTATTTTAATAATAATTGTATTATACACATACACACACCGACATTTATATAATAATAATTATTATTATAGAAATAATTACTTCAGGCAAACTTCGCCACATGCTTAGTATTGTTGCCACATTTAAATAAATAAAAATTAGTTTTTTTATTTTAATTAATTACATTTTATTTTAATAAAATTAATTAATTTAGTTTATTTTAATTTTAGTATCTGTGTATTTTAACATTTACATATGCTTAGTTTTTCATGGTTTACATTATTGTGTTCTTATTAAATATAATACATTATTTATTTTATAGTTATTTATCTTATGCTTATTATTTTAATAATTTATTATATTATGTTTAGTTTAATTTCTTCCTGTCATTCAGGTTATTTCAGCTCTTCACCAGGCCATCTAATCAAATCACTTGTGCCCATAAGCTAAAATCTGCTGTAATATAATAAAATATTTGCAGTTAATAAATAGCTTGCATTAAAATCAAAGCATTGAATCAGAATTGTCCTCAGATCTGCAGATGATGCAAATAAGATTGAAACAAACTACATATACTGGATTAGTAAATTTAATATTTAATGTCACCACAAGAGACACAATAACACTTACTGAAGATTGTCGTCTTCTACGGTCAGCTTTCTCTTTCATCTGAAATAATGTCACGGTGAAGCAACAGTTTGACATCGAGAAACCTTCCCTTCCTTCGCCTCAGATCAGTGTGTGTGTGTGTGTGTGTGTTCTCTGCTGCACCTGGCTATTGAGATGAAAGCAACAGTGTCAGAATAAAGGCCTGTGGCTGCAATGATCAGATTTATAATTCAGACTGACTGTGATCTACAGCCAACACAGCTGCACCCGACAAACCACACACACACACACACACACACAGACACACACAGAGAGAGAGACACAGACACACACACACACACACACACTCACCAACCCTACACCTAACCCTAACCCTCACAGGAAACTTATTAGTCTAAGATTTAATGCATTTTAATTAATCCATGAATTCATTTTTTTACATTTTAAACTATTTTTTCTGTGTTCTGCTGCTCTCTTAATACCTGTTCATTTTAATTTACTTAGATTTCAATTGATTTGTTTTAGTCATTTAATAACAATTTATTTACATTTTTTAAATTTCATTTATTTACATTTTACACTTTTTCTCATTTTTTCAGCAGACTCCTTAGTACCTTTTCATTTTTTATAATTTCTCTATTCTATTCTGATGTGTTCTATTCTGTTCTATTTATAATTTGTTCTATTGTATTATGTTATATTCTTTTCTGTGCTATTCTATTCTATTCATGCCTCATGGTCCTCAGTCCAGAATTCTATTCTAGTCTGTTCTATTCTATTCTTTCTTGCAGCCTCATGGTCTTTAGACCTGAATTCTATTCTATTCTATTCTATTCTGTTCTGTTCTGTTCTGTTCTGTTCTATTCTATTCTATTCTATTCTTTCTTGCAGCCTCATGGTCTTTAGACCTGAATTCTATTCTATTCTATTCTAATCTTTCTTGCAGCGTCATGGCCTTTAGACCTGAATTATATTCTGTTCTGTTCTATTCTACTCTTTCTTGCAGCTTCGTGGTCTTTAGACCTGAATTCTATTCTATTCTATTCTATTCTTTCTGGCAGCCTCATGGTCTTTAGACCTGAATTCTATTATGTTCTATTCTATTCTATTCTTTCTGGCAGCCTCATAGTCTTTAGACCTGAATTTTATTATTTTCTGTTCTATTCTATTCTTTCTTGCAGCCTCGTGGTCTTTAGACCTGAATTCTATTCTATTCTCCATCCATCCATCCATCATCTTCCGCTTATCCGGGGCCGGGTCGCGGGGGCAACAGTCTAAGCAGAGACGCCCAGACTTCCCTCTCCCTAGCCACTTCCTCCAGCTCTTCCGGGGGGACCCCGAGGCGTTCCCAGGCCAGCCGGGAGACATAGTCCCTCCAGCGTGTCCTAGGTCTTCCCCGGGGCCTCCTCCCGGTGAGACGTGCCTGGAACACCTCCCTGGGAAGGCGTCCAGGAGGCATCCGAAATAGATGCCCGAGCCACCTCAGCTGGCTCCTCTCGATGTGGAGGAGCAACGGCTCTACTCTGAGCTCCTCCCGAGTGACCGAGCTTCTCACCCTATCTCTAAGGGAGCGCCCAGCCACCCGACGGAGAAAGCTCATTTCGGCCGCCTGTATCCGGGATCTTGTCCTTTCGGTCATGACCCACAGCTCATGACCATAGGTGAGAGTAGGAACGTAGATTGACCGGTAAATCGAGAGCTTTGCCTTACAGCTCAGCTCCTTCTTCACCACGACAGACCGGTACAGCGACCGCATTACTGCAGAAGCTGCACCGATCCGTCTGTCAATCTCACGTTCCATCCTTCCCTCACTCGTGAACAAGACTCCAAGATACCTGAACTCCTCCACTTGAGGCAGGAACTCTCCACCAACCTGAAGTGGGCAATCCACCCTTTTCCGACTGAGAACCATGGCCTCGGACTTGGAGGTGCTGATTCTCATCCCAGCCGATTCACACTCGGCTGCAAACCGTCCCAATGCACACTGAAGGTCCTGGTCTGAGGATGCCAACACGACAACATCATCCGCAAAAAGCAGCGACGAAATCGTATGGTCCCCAAACCGGACACTCTCCGGCCCTTGGCTGCGCCTAGAAATTCTGTCCATAAAAATTATGAACAGAACCGGTGACAAAGGGCAGCCCTGCCGGAGTCCAACATGCACCGGGAACAGGTCTGACTTACTGCCGGCAATGCGAACCAAGCTCTTGCTCCGGTCGTACAGGGACCGAACAGCCCTAAGTAGGGAGCCGCCGACCCCATACTCCCGGAGCACCCTCCACAGGATGTCGCGAGGAACACGGTCGAATGCCTTCTCCAAGTCCACAAAACACATGTGGACTGGTTGGGCAAACTCCCATGAACCCTCCAGCACCCTGGAAAGGGTATAGAGCTGGTCCAGTGTTCCACGACCGGGACGAAAACCACACTGTTCCTCCTGGATCCGAGGTTCCACTATCGGCCGAATTCTCCTCTCCAGTACCCTGGCATAGACTTTTCCAGGGAGGCTGAGAAGTGTGATCCCCCTATAGTTGGAACACACTCTCCGGTCCCCCTTCTTGAAAAGAGGGACCACCACCCCGGTCTGCCAGTCCAGAGGTACTGTCCCCAACCGCCATGCGATGTTGCAGAGGCGTGCCAGCCAAGACAGCCCCACAACATCCAGAGACTTGAGGTACTCGGGGCGGATCTCGTCCACCCCCGGTGCCTTGCCACCGAGGAGCTTTTTAACTACCTCGATGACTTCAGCCCGGGTGATGGACGAGTGCCCCTCCGAGTCCCCAGCCACTGCTTCCTCAACGGAACACAAGTCGGTGGGATTGAGAAGATCCTCGAAGTATTCCTTCCACCGCCCGACGATATCCCCAGTTGAGGTCAACAGGTGCCCATCTCTACTGTAAACAGTGTTGGTAGGGCACTGCTTCCCCCTCCTGAGGCGTCGAACAGTTTGCCAGAATCTCTTCGAGGCCAACCGATAGTCCTTCTCCATGGCCTCACCGAACTCCTCCCAGGCCCGAGTTTTTGCCTCCACGACTACCCGGGCTGCAGTCCGCTTGGCCTGCCGGTACCTGTCAGCTGCCTCCGGAGTCCCACAAGCCATCCAGGCCCGATAGGACTCCTTCTTCAGCTTGACAGCATCCCTTACTTCCGGTGTCCACCACCGGGTTCGGGGATTGCCGCCTCGACAGGCACCGGAGACCTTACGGCCACAGCTCCGAGCAGCCGCAGCGACAATGGAGGTGGAGAACATGGTCCACTCGGACTCAATATCTCCAGACTCCCTCGGGATCCGGTCGAAGCTCTGCCGGAGGTGGGAGTTGAAGATCTCTCTGACAGGGGGCTCGGCCAAACGTTCCCAACAGACCCTCACAGTACGTTTGGGTCTGCCGAGTCTGTCCAGCTTCCTCCCCCGCCATCGGATCCAACTCACCACCAGGTGGTGATCAGTTGACAGCTCCGCCCCTCTCTTCACCCGAGTGTCCAAGACATATGGCCGAAGGTCTGATGACACGACCACAAAGTCGATCATCGACCTCCGGCCAAGGGTGTCCTGGTGCCACGTGCACTGGTGGACACCCTTATGCTTGAACATGGTGTTCGTTATGGACAAACCGTGGTTAGCACAGAAATCCAATAACAGAACACCGCTCGGATTCAGGTCAGGGGGGCCGTTCCTCCCAATCACGCCCCTCCAGGTGTCACTGTCACTGCCCACGTGAGCGTTGAAGTCCCCCAGTAGAACGACGGAGTCTCCAGTCGGAGCACTTTCCAGCACCCCTTCCAGAGACTCCAAGAAGGCCGGGTAGTCCGCACTGCCGTTCGGCCCGTAGGCACAAACGACAGTGAGAGACCTATCCCCGACTCGAAGGCGCAGGGAAGCGACCCTCTCGTTCACCGGGGTAAACTCCAACACATGGCGGCTGAGCTGGGGGGCTATTAGCAAACCCACTCCAGCCCTCCGCCTCTCACCATGGGCAACTCCAGAGTGGTAGAGAGTCCAGCCTCTCTCAAGAAGTGTGGTTCCAGAGCCCAAGCTGTGCGTTGAGGTGAGCCCGACTATCTCTAGTCGGTACCTCTCGACCTCCCGCACAAGCTCAGGCTCCTTCCCCGCCAACGAGGTGACATTCCACGTTCCTAAAGCCAGATTCCGTGTCCAGAGATCGGGTCGTCGGGGGTCTCGCCTTCGACTGTCGCCCGATCCTCTATGCACCGGCCCCTTACACTCCCTCCTGCAGGTGGTGAGCCCACAGGAGGGCGGCCCCACGTCACTCCTTCGGGCTAAGCCCGGCCGGACCCCATGGGGGAAGGCCCGGCCACCAGGCGCTCGCATACGGGCCCCAACCCCGGGCCTGGCTCCAGGGTGGGGCCCCGGCTGCGCCATGCCGGGCGACGTCACGGTCCTTGATTTTAATTTTGCCATAAGGGGTTTTATGAACTGTTCTTAGTCTGGCCCGTCACCAAGGACCTGTTTGCCTTGGGAGACCCTACCAGGAGCATATAGCCCCAGACAACATAGCTCCCAGGATCATTCGGGTACTCAAACCTCTCCACCACGATAAGGTGACAGTTCAAGGAACAAGTATTCTATTCTATTCTATTCTATTCTATTCTATTCTATTCTTTCTTGCAGCCTCGTGGTCTTTAGACCTGAATTCTATTCTATTCTATTCTATTCTATTCTATTCTTTCTTGCAGCCTCGTGGTCTTTAGACCTGAATTCTATTCTATTCTATTCTATTCTATCCTATTCGTTCTGGCAGCCTCATGGTCTTTAGACCTGAATTCTATTATGTTCTATTCTATTCTATTCTTTCTGGCAGCCTCATAGTCTTTAGACCTGAATTTTATTATTTTCTGTTCTATTCTACTCTTTCTTGCAGCCTCGTGGTCTTTAGACCTGAATTCTATTCTATTCTATTCTATTCTATTCTATTCTATTCTATTCTATTCTTTCTTGCAGCCTCGTGGTCTTTAGACCTGAATTCTATTCTATTCTATTCTATTCTATTCTTTCTTGCAGCCTCGTGGTCTTTAGACCTGAATTCTATTCTATTCTATTCTATTCTATTCTATTCTATTCTTTCTTGCAGCCTCATGGCCTTTAGACCTGAATTCTCTTCTCTTCTCTTCTCTTCTCTTCTCTTCTCTTCTCTTCTCTTCTCTTCTCTTCTCTTCTCTTCTCTTTTCTTCTCTTCTCTTCTCTTCTCTTCTCTTCTCTTCTATAGTATTCTGTTCTTTCTCGCAGCCTCATGGTCTTTAGACCTGAATTCTATTATGTTCTGTTCTATTCTATTCTATTTAGTTTTTAATGTATTTTATTTATTTAAAGTATTAAAGTATTTTTTAAGTCTTAAGTATTGTTTTCTGAAAGCAATAATTAAAATTAGGTGAGTTTATGCATAAAACAAATAAAACATATCTGCCAATAAATGATTGTTAAAGTAAATGTATTTTGAATTTAACAATATGTTTATATTTAAGACATGTATATTTTACATTTAGCAATGTTAATATGTTTGTATTGGGAAACGAGACAGAAATCACTTTTGTCATTTTCTTTGCACAAATCAGTTAAATTATTTATTGTATAATTGATCTATTTACATTTAAAATAAATATAATTATTTATATTAATAAATGTTATTTACAGAAAAAAATATCTGCTAAAGAAGTCAACTTAATTTAAACTGGACACAAGTAAATTTTTTTACTCCATTGGTAGACATTTATTATTATTTTAAGTGTAAAGTTGGTTATTTATGTAATTTTTGCTCTGAAGTACATGTATCTTAATTTAATGATGTTCATATATTTGTACTGGAGAAAAAGACAACAACATTTCAACATCAGGAAGAACATAGTTTTAGTGTAAAGCCAGTGTTCATCACTCCTCAGTCTGCTCTGAGTTTGTGTTCGAGTGAAAGCTGAAGCTCATGTGTGTGTTTGTGAAAACCTCCTCACTTACACACTTACACACTTACACCTCTCTGTCTGTCGTGGTTTGGCTCATTTCTGGATGGATTTAACGAACCTGAGCGTCTGGTTTGAGCAGTTCTCTGTGATTCATTCGCTCAGAAATAGTGTTGACACGTTTTGAAAGAGAGATTGTGTTAAATTTCTCTAAATTGTGTTTATTCTATCTAAATACTAGTGCTGTCAAACGATTAATCGTGAAGTTTTTGTTTATATAATGTATGTCTTTGTACTGTGTGTATACTGTAAAGACACACATACGGCATATATTTTGAAAATATTTATATGTATTTACATATATTCATATAAATTATGTAACATAAATATATTTAATATATAAACATACATTTTTTTTCTTAAATATATACATGTGTGTGTATTTATATATACATAATAAATATACATAGCACACGGGACATATATTATGTAAACAAATATTTTGATTTGGATACAATTAATCGTGTTTAATTGTTTGATAACACTAATAAAATACTTTTACAATTTATTATTTATTTTTATTTCTTTTGTAGTTTTTATTTTAAGGGCCTTATTTCTATTTTATAAACAGCTAAATTTTGTTTGTATTTCTTTTGTAGTTTTTAAGTTGTTTTTTTATCTTAAATGCCTTATTTCTATTTTACAAATAGAAGAATTTATTTTTATTTCTTTTGTAGTTTTTTGTTTAGTTTTATTTCATATTAAATGCCGTACATTTATTCCATTTGTATATTTTGAGTGCCTTTGTTTATGATAGTGGTTTTGATAAGTGGTGTATTCTGTAACACAAAATAAAAAAATTAAATACAAATGAATGCACCCTGAACTACAATTAAAACAAAAACAGAACTTCTAAAAATAAAAAAATAAAATCTAATTCAAAATATTACCACACTACTAATATATCTTTTTTTTTTTTTAATGTTCCTAATCAATCAACAACAAGATAGGCTTTTAGTTTATATGTCTGAAACTGGCAAATATTCTTGATATTTTGCATATATTTAGCATTTTCACTAGTGCATTTTGATTTCACTGAAGCATGCAAACTTTTCAGAGATACTGGTTTAAAATCTGAACCTTTAGTATAAATGGTTTTGTTTTTTTCACAGCATTTTATTTTGCTGCTACACTCTGATGATCCATTTTATTGCATTAGTATTTCCAGCCGTCCATTTCTTTCGAACAGCTCCTCGAATATGAATATTGTCATTTGTGAACTCTATCGGAAGGTGTTTATATTCATGTAAATGTATGTAAATATAATATGTGTACAGACCTGCAAAAGGCTTTCATTTCTCTCAAATATTCCCATCCCCTTCTCACTTGGTGAGTGTTTTATTTTCGGTGTTTTGCATGCGTTTCCTGTGTTTCTTTCATTCTTCTCTCCTCATTTCAACTTCCTGTTACATATGTGTCTCTTCACAGTTCATCCCTTTAGTCTTTAATAATCCAGTCACATCACAAAAATATTGTGCAGCACAACTGTAGCACAACACTGAAGACTGAAGGAATGATGCTGAAAATACAGCGGAGCATCACAGAGATAAATGACTTTTTTCCAATATATTAATGTAGATAACATTTAGTTTAATTTATAATAATGTTTCACTATTTTTTTTATGTTTTTGCTGTATTTTTGATCAAATAAATGCATCCTTGGTGAGCAGAAGAGTCTTCTTTCAAAATATGTAAAATAGTTTTGAGGTGGTTGCATGTGTGTGTTTTTGTGGTGGTTGTGTGTGTGTGTGTGTTTTTGCGGTTGTTTGCATGTGTATTTGCGTGTGCAGGGTCAGTAAATGTGCCATCATCAGCGTTCACAGAACCTGTGATGAGTTTGTGTTCAACATAAACAAGTACAAAGCCTGAGGGAGCACACACACACACACACACACACGTATGAACACACACATGGCATGCTCTCAGTGTCGGTGAGCTGTGTTCAATGGCGTCAGCTGGATCTATAAGGGTCTGTTATTCTGCGAAGCGTGAATCTGGAGCACTGAAGGATGCTGGGAGGATACAGAGACACCCAGAGAGTAAAATAGGCCAGAGAGAGTGTGTGTGTGTGAGTCCTTTAGTTCCCCTCAAACACACACACACACACACACACACACACATTCCAAAACACTCGCCAAGAATAATGGGAGTAAAAAGGGCTTTGCTGAGTACAGAGTTGGTCTCCGTATGTTTGCTAACCATCTGCTGCACATTTATTATGAATACGGCTGTAACTGAACGATGAGAACAACACGACTGTCAGCGATTCACCGGCTGCATTTATTTCATTAAAAATACCAAAAAATTAAGCAAAATTGTCAAATATATTAAAATTCAAACTGGCTGTCTTCTATGTGAATATCTGTTAAACTGTAATTTATTTCTGTGATGCACTGCTGCATTTTCAGCATCAATCCTCCAGTCTTCAGTGTCACATGATCTTCAGAAATCACAATCGTCTCAGTGTACGTGTGAAATATTCCTTGTCATAAGGACAGAACACATTGAGTTAGTCAGTATTTATGGTTTTGTTTCTCTGTTGCAGGAGACTAATGAGATCGTGGCCATTAAGAAGTTTAAGGACAGTGAAGGTGAGTGATTCACTCATCACACAACCAGACCAGCTCATGACATCACGGTGCAGCTCATGAATATTAATGAGCTTCCGCCAATCAAAGATACTGTGAACACATCAATGACTCAATAATCTGAAGATCAGAGCATTTCTTATAAACATTCTACATCAAAACAATAATATAAAAGCATCACAAACTGTGATTAGACTACATTTAACATCAAATTAGAATTAGAAGTTAATATACATAAAAAAAATAATTACAACTTAACAGAAGAGCATTTTTTTCTATAAATATTCCATATGGGAAATAAAATGTAAAAATTTGTATTAATACTTTAATTGGCGTGTACTTCCATAAGCACACATCTTTATCTTTGTACTCTGTTCAAATGCTCAAACTAAAATGATTAAAATCATGTTTCGTTAACTGAAAAAAAAAAAAAAAAAGAACAGTATAAATATTTGGTGCAAAACTATGTTAGAAATAACTAAAAGACATTTAAATTAAAGCACGATAATTACTAACTGTAAATAAATCAAAATGAAAGCAAATAAAAAATATATTAAACTTGACAAATATGAAAGTTAACTAATTAAAATGATATATGAAAAGCCATTTTTTTATGCCCAAAATCATTAGGATATTAAATAAAGATCATGTTCCATGAAGATACTTATGACATTTCCTACCATAAATATATCAAACTTAATGTTTGATTAGTAATATGCATTGCTAAGAACTTAATTTGAACAACTTTAAAGATGATTTCTCAATATTTCGATTTGTTTGCACCCTCAGGAAAGATTATTTATTCAGCTGTATAAATTATGTTTACATTTCAATTTAAAAAATTTACTGTTTTTTTTTTTTGTTTTAAGCTTTTTGTGCAATGTCAATCAGAAATAATATAAACATTTAATAAATACACTGAAATCTAAAAATATAAAATAAAAGCCAACTCCGAAAAAAAAAGAATGAAAACTGTATATGAATAAGACTAGTTTCATCGTGTTACAACTGAAACAAAGTAACTAATTACATTCTTTTTTTAAACTGAAAGTGACAAGTTAGTTTCTAGTTTGTGATATTTGATGTTAAATATAAAAAGCAATGCACGTTGACTTCCTGTGGCTCTCTGCTCAGAAAATGAGGAGGTGAAGGAGACGACGCTGCGTGAGCTGAAGATGCTGCGCACGCTGAAGCAGGAGAACATCGTGGAGCTGAAGGAGGCGTTTCGGCAGCGAGGGAAGCTGTTCCTGGTGTTCGAGTACGTGGAGAAGGTGAGCCGGAGAGCGCTGGGATCTCCCGTCTGTGTAACTTCTCCTGATGTGTGCTGTGTTCAGATGATGCTGTGTGTTGTAGAACATGCTGGAGCTGCTGGAGGACATGCCCAACGGAGCTCCACCCGAGAAGGTCCGGATCTACATCTACCAGCTGATCAAAGCCATCCACTGGTGCCACAAGAACAACATCGTCCACAGAGGTCACACACATCAGACTGAAGCACCTCATCATTTCATTATTAAATACCTTATATCATCTACAGAGGTGTGAGAACACCTGCTGTCAAATACATCAAAAGATTGCAGAAATAATTTAAAGATAATATAAATAATTATTTTTTTTTAAATACTTTTATTTGTATTTTTTTTAAATAAATATTTTATATTTTATTATGTTATTTGATTATCAGGCCACCTGCAAAAAACTGTTTATTTTATTAAAATAAAATATAATTCCTTTACATTTTATTGAAATGTATTTAAATCATATTATTTGATTTAAATCATTGTCCACCAAGGTGTGAGACCACACGTAAATTAAAATTTATTTATTTAATTTGTTATTTATTTTTATTTGAATAAAATCTATTTTATTTACATTATTAATTTGTTTTATTTTTTTATTTTATTCAAATACATTTTTAAATATAAAATTTATTCATAAAAAATACAGTTTTAATCTTCATCCACCGAGATGCCTTTGAACCTTTTATTAAAATATCATTTATTTATTATTTATATGGTTATAATAATTATATTATTATTGTTTTGCAACACAAATAAATTGTTTTGTATTTTACAATTTTTTTGTTGATAAATTATATATACAAATTTTTTTAATTAAGTATATTTTAATATAAAAATTAAATAATAATTTATTGTATTTTAATAAAATATATTTTAATTGTATTATTTAATATGAATCATTGTCTTCTGAACTGCATTAAATATTACACATGCACGCTGGATTGATCTGTCTCTGGCTTTCTAGATATCAAGCCGGAGAATCTGCTCATCAGCTCCGACGACATGCTCAAACTGTGTGACTTCGGTGAGTTTCTGGAGTCATGTGACCTCGTGTGTGTGTGTGTGTGTGTGTGTGTGACGGCAGGTGGTCTGTCCGTCTGTTCTCCAGTCTGTCGGAAACACTGCCATTGTTGGAAAATGCAAGCTTACACACACACATGCACATCTCTGTCATCCATAAACTCTATCAAAAGACCAGTAAGATCCGTTTCTGTGTCAGTTGTTTCTTTACCATGCTGGGATGTAAACGTTTCTGTGGCAGGTTTCGCGCGGGATCTCTCTGAAAGCACCGATGTGAACTACACTGAGTATGTGGCGACTAGATGGTACAGATCCCCGGAGCTGTTGCTGGGGTGAGTGTGTGTGTGTGTGTGAGTGTGTGTGAGTGTGTGTGTGTGTGTGTGTGTGTGTGTGTGTGTGTGTGTGTGTGTGTGTGTGTGTGTGTGTGTGAGTGTGTGAGTGTGTGAGTGTGTGTGTGTGTGTGTGTGTGTGTGTGTGTGTGTGTGTGTGTGTGTGTGTGTGAGTGTGTGTGTGTGTGTGTGTGTGCGCGTGCGTGTGTGTGCCTGTGCGTGCGTGCGTGTGTGTGTGTGTGTGAGCTTCATTACTGTTAGCAGTGGATGGGTACAAGTGTCTTGTCACATTTCAATATGAAAAAAAGAATTATGTTTTGCATAAATCATTTTTGTGCTATTTTAATGTCTGTCTGTGTTAAAGTTAATTTTTTTGACCATTTGATTATTTTATTTTTTACTTTTTTATTTATTTTTTTCTAACAATTATAACCCTAAATTCTTTCTTTAATGCATCTGGATGATATTTTATTTTATTTTATTTTAAAAATTCATCAAATTGTAAAAAAAAGAGTTAATAATTACATTTTATGTTAATTCATATTTTATAATACTATCTATCTATCTATCTATCTGTCTATCTATCTGTAATTTTTAAAAACCTTTTAAAAAGGTTAATATATTTTTATGTTTAACTTTAAAAAAAATTATATATATATATATATATATATAATTGTGATAAAATAATAAATGAAGCAACATAACACAACATAATATAATAAAGCAAAATTATTATGATTATAAAAAATTAAACATTTAAATAATAAACTTGAAATATAGCTAATAAGAAATAAAATTGAAATAAGTTTCAATATATATAAGAATGAAAACATTAAATTTTAATTTGAATGAATGTGTTTTATGAATTAAATAATATAATATAATATATAATATAATATAATTCAATATATATATATATATATATATATATATATATATATATATATATATATAATAACAACTATAATATAACTGAACTATAATTATAATATTTAAAAAATAGTTAAAATAGATTAAAAATACAATTTATATTATATAATTTATTTAAATTATATTTTTTCAACATTAAATGTCAATTATTTAATTGTTTAATTAATATAATAATGAGCTGCACAATATATTGAAATTAGTGAAATATCGCAAATGTAAATATCGCAATATAAATATCGCAAGGGCGTGCGATATATCAATAATTTTAATAATAGGCTACTTAAATCAAAATATAATTTATAGAGGGGACACTTTGCAGTGTTATTTATATAAAATGTCTGTACCTGTCTGTACCTGTACTGTTTATTTTATCAATGCTTGTGAACTGTTTATTTCTTATTTTGATTGTTCACTTGCTTTTTTTGTAATTGCTGGACACTTTCAGAAGTAATAGTAATTATTTCTTTTCCAAGAAATAATGTGAAAACTATTTTTATTTGTTAAATATTTTAAAATAGAATTTAAATGAATTTTACACACTTTAAGCAATATTGTATTGCATATTGAATATCGCATCTTTTAACAAGGTATCGAATATCGCATTTTTCTTCACTATCGCACAGCTCTAATATGAATATAATGTAAGTGTGCCCTGATTGAGTCTCTGGTGTTTGTTCCCGAGTCTCTCGGCTGACGGTCAGTGTGTGTCTGTCAGGGCTCCGTACGGGAAGGCGGTGGACATGTGGTCGGTGGGGTGTATTCTGGGCGAGCTGAGCGACGGTCAGCCTCTGTTTCCGGGCGAGAGTGAGATCGACCAGCTCTTCACCATCCAGAAGGTCCTGGGTCCGCTGCCGCCTGAACAGATGAAGCTCTTCTACAACAACCCACGCTTTCACGGGCTTCGGGTCAGTCTGTCTGTCCATCCCTCTCAATCAGATCACCTGCTCCTGCTCTCACGCTGAGCAATCATCAGTGTGTGTTGTCTGTGTGCAGTTTCCCTCGGTCAGCCATCCGCAGACTCTGGAGAGACACTATCTGGGAATCATCAGCCCAGTCCTGCTTGACCTCATGAAGGTAAGAGATGTGTGTGTGTGTGTGTGTGTGAGAGAGTGTGTGTGTGAGTGAGTGTGAGAGAGTGTGTGTGTGAGTGAGTGTGAGAGAGTGTGTGAGTGAGTGAGTGTGTGAGAGAGTCAGTGTGTGAGTATGTGTGAGAAGTGTGAGTGAGTGTGTGTGTGAGACAGTGTGAGTGAGTGTACAGTATATGTGACAAGAGTCAGTGTGTGAGTATGTGTGAGAAGTGAGAGTGAGTGAGTGAGTGTGTGTGTGAGAGTGAGTGAGTGAGTATGTGAGAGTGAGTGAGTGAGTGTGTGTGAGAGTATGTGAGTGTGTGTGCGCGAATGAGTGAGTTAGTGAGTGTGTGTGAGTGTGTGTGTGTGTGTGTGTGAGTGTGTGACAGTGTGAGTGAGTGTACAGTATATGTGGGTGTGAGAGTGTGTGAGACAGTCAGTGTGTGAGTATGTGTGAGAGTGAGTGAGTGAGTGAGTGTGTGAGAGAGTCAGTGTGTGAGTGTGTGTGAGAAGTGTGAGTGAGTGAGTGTGTGAGAGTGAGTGAGTGTGTGTGAGAGAGTCAGTGTGAGAAGTGTGAGTGTGTGTGAGAGTGAGTGAGTGAGTGTGTGTGAGAGAGTCAGTGTGAGAAGTGTGAGTGTGTGTGTGAGTGAGTGAGTGAGTGTGTGAGAGAGTCAGTGTGTGAGTGTGTGTGAGAAGTGTGAGTGAGTGAGTGTGTGAGAGTGAGTGAGTGAGTGAGTGTGTGTGAGAGAGTCAGTGTGAGAAGTGTGAGTGAGTTTGTGTGAGAGTGAGTGTGTGAGAGTCAGTGTGTGAGTGTGTGTGAGAAGTGTGAGTGAGTGTGTGTGAGAGAGTCAGTGTGAGAAGTGTGAGTGAGTGAGTGTGTGTGAGAGTGAGTGAGTGTGTGTGAGAGAGTCAGTGTGAGAAGTGTGAGAGTCAGTGTGAGAAGTGTGAGTGAGTGTGTGTGAGAGTGAGTGTGTGAGAGAGTCAGTGTGTGAGTGTGAGAGTGAGTGAGTGAGTGTGTGTGAGAGAGTTAGTGTGAGAAGTGTGAGTGAGTTTGTGTGAGAGTGAGTGTGTGTGAGAGTCAGTGTGTGAGTGTGTGTGAGAAGTGTGAGTGAGTGTGTGTGAGAGAGTCAGTGTGAGAAGTGTGAGTGAGTGAGTGTGTGTGAGAGTGAGTGAGTGTGTGTGAGAGAGTCAGTGTGAGAAGTGTGAGAGAGTCAGTGTGAGAAGTGTGAGTGAGTGTGTGTGAGAGTGAGTGTGTGAGAGAGTCAGTGTGTGAGTGTGAGAGTGAGTGAGTGTGTGTGAGAGAGTTAGTGTGAGAAGTGTGAGTGAGTAAGTGTGTGAGAGAGTCAGTGTGTGAGTGTGTGTGAGAGAGTCAGTGTGTGAGTGTGTGTGAGAAGTGTGAGTGAGTGAGTGAGTGTGAGAGTGAGTGAGTGAGTGAGTGTGTGAGAGAGTCAGTGTGAGAAGTGTGAGTGAGTAAGTGTGTGAGAGAGTCAGTGTGTGAGTGTGTGTGAGAAGTGTGAGTGAGTGTGTGTGAGAGAGTCAGTGTGAGAAGTGTGAGTGAGTGTGTGTGAGAGTAAGTGTGTGAGAGAGTCAGTGTGTGAGTGTGTGTGAGAAGTGTGAGTGAGTGAGTGTGTGTGAGAGAGTCAGTGTGAGAAGTGTGAGAGAGTCAGTGTGAGAAGTGTGAGTGAGTGTGTGTGAGAGTGAGTGAGTGTGTGAGAGAGTCAGTGTGTGAGTGTGTGTGAGAAGTGTGAGTGAGTGAGTGTGTGTGAGAGTCAGTGTGAGAAGTGTGAGAGAGTCAGTGTGTGAGTGAGTGAGTGTGAGAGTGAGTGAGTGTGTGTGTGAGAGTGAGTGAGTGAGTGTGTGTGTGAGAGTGAGTGAGTGAGTGAGTGAGTGTGTGTGAGAGTGAGTGAGTGTGTGAGAGTCAGTGTGAGAAGTGTGAGTGAGTGTGTGTGAGAGTGAGTCAGTGTGTGAGTGTGTGTGAGAGTGAGTGAGTGAGTGAGTGTGTGAGAGAGTCAATGTGAGAGTGTGTGAGAAGTGTGAGAGTGAGTGTGTGAGAGTGAGTGTGTGAGAGTCAGTGTGTGAGTATGTGTGAGAGAGTCAGTGAGTGTGTGTGTGTGAGAGTGAGTGTGTGAGAGTGTGTGAGTGTGTGAGAGTGTGTGTGTGAGAGAGTGAGTTAGTGAGTGTGTGTGAGTGTGTGACAGTGAGTGAGTGTACAGTATATGTGGGTGTGAGAGAGTCAGTATGTGAGTATGTGTGAGAAGTGTGAGTGAGTGAGTGTGTGTGTGAGTTTGTGAGTGAGAGTGTGTGTGTGTGTGTGTGAGTGTGTGTGTGTGTTTCATTTCAGGACACAACTCTGTATAATGACATGGGTATGACACAGGTATTACAAGGAGAGGGAGACTTATGAGGACATAACCCATGTCCCCATTTTTCAAAACACTTATAAATCATACAGAATGAGTTTTTTTGAGAAATTAAAAATGCATAAAGTTTCCTGTGAGGGTTAGGGTTAGGGGTAGGGTTGGTGTAGGGCCATAGAATATACAGTTTCTACATTATAACAACCATTACGCCTATGGGATGAACAGACTTTACACAAAAACAAATGTGTGTGTGTGATAGTGAGTGAGCATGTGTGAGTGTACAGTAATGTGTGTGTGAGTGAGTATGACTAAATGAGTGTGAGCTTTTGTGTGTGTTGTGATTGATTGAGCATGTGTGTGTGATTGTGGGTGTGAGTGTGTGTTCATCACATGGGATGGTACTAATACTATAATCAGACTGAAAGGGAGAGAAAATAGTCAGTTTTTCCATAACCTTCATGTTCCAAAGCTGTATGAAATATTAAATAATCAATATAATTAGTGTTTTTGTGTTTGCCATCTGTCCCCCACACAGATCTAAACAAGCGTGACCTTCCCTTCTCTTGTCTTTTGTTCACCTGTGACGTGGGTTTGTGTGACTAACACAGCTTCGTTCGTCTCAAGCACTCGTTCGCTGGGTTTCCATTAGCTTGTCCTTCATTAGTCTTTACCTGAGGACTGAATTAGTCCACGTACCCTACATACTACACCTGTTTGTGTGTCTTTCCACTTTCTATGAGTTTAATAGTCAGCGTGTTGCTGCGGTGTTAGCGGTTAGCACAGCTGGTCTGTGTTTATGCTAATAAACGTGACTCACATGCTTCGTTAGGTGAAGGTGTCGTATCATCACCACCATAATTGTGTGCTAATTATATTTGCAGCGCAGTGGTTTCCTTATTTCTACAGCTCTCCTGCTGCTAATAATCCTGACACTGAAAGTATCCTCCGGTAAACTCTTACAGGACGCTTGTTCTGTCATGCTTTAATAAAACAACATGAATCATGCCTGAAACAAATCCCCAGTAAATGAAGTGCAGGACATTGTGGTAATTAATGCTAACGGTGTTCTGGTGCGATGAGCTTGTTGAATCTTGTTTCCTCTGGCAGTCGGATATTAATAGATATTTGTTGGGTGAATCTCATGAAATCTGTCAAAATGATTTTCAAGTCGTGTTTCACCACAAAAATCAAAAGGAGGAAAAAAACTGAATATGTAAGCTCGCTTTTAGGACCATGATGTGTTTTGCAACATGACATGCAATGCAAATTTATGTTTACAAAGTCAATGTCTGCCATTAATTTATATTAATCAAATGTCAAGATTCTGATTAAACGGCATGATTATTGCACAGACCACTCTAAAATGTGTTTGGGGGGAGGGGTGTCCAAAAACCAGTCAGCAGTGCTTTAAATCATAATTAAAGAAATGTGCTTAGTTTCATGAAAAGAGTGCTACAATGGGAAAAAAATTGCCTTTTTTTTCCTTCAATTTCACTGTGAAATGTTTTCATAGGATGGAATGGGTGAGACTGTCATGCAGGACTATTCATGTCATTGTGGTTTGTATTTTCAGAACCTGTTGTTGTTAAACCCGAATGAGCGCTATCTGACTGAACAGAGTCTGAACCACCACGCCTTCCAGACTCAGCGGCTGACTGAGCGACCCGGCCCGCTCACACCCACACCCGTCCGCTCCTCCAAGAGGAAACCGCTCCAGGACAACAGCGCCCCCAGCAGGTCAGGAGGAATAATGGAAAACTAGGGCACCTGTTTATTATCTATGCAGTATTTTAAATAATCGCATGCTATTTTTTGTGACAATGTCTTATTACATTTCGAATTCGAAAATGGTTAATTTTGCATTTTTAATCATTCTGCAGGTCAAGGTCAAGTAAAATTAATAGAAAGTCAATTTGAATGCGCTGCTTTATGGGATACAGATTATTACACAATGTGCTCATTGCATACTGCAAAATTAGCTACATTTAGTAGGTCAACAGGTATTCCATACAAAAATAAGTTGCACCAGATGCGATTTGTTACATACAGTCTTGCATACTTAAATTTTGAATGGGTCTTTAGGGGTCATGTGGTCAAGAGTTCAAGTCACCATCGCTCAAATAGCCGCGACTGTTCCAGTCTGCCCCGCCATGGGAACGAAGACCTCCACCCGTCTAGCACCGAGGCATTCCTGAACGGGTCGGTACCATCTGCCAACAGCCTGAGTCCAGTGATGCACCCCAAATCCTTTCAGCCACTCAACCGCTCGGCGTCGTGTGGTAAAGACCTGGCCAGCCTGCATCACGCCAAAGAGGCCAAATCCAAAGCAGGCGATTTTGACTTTGGCAAACCAGCTGACGGACCGGGGCCCAAATACCTGAAGTCCAACACGCCTCGCTCCCAGAACCGCCATTCCTTTGTTGAGGGCAAGACCAGCACGCTGACAGGGGAAAGGGAGAAACAAAGCCGCCACGGCTATGGCGAGTCCACCGCGTCGTCGTCTTCGGGCGGAAAGGGGTTGTCTTCATACATAAGTTTGTCCAAGAGTCACGGATTGCTTAGTGACTCCAAATCCGTGACCAACCTCAGTGACATGCGACTGCACCCGGATGACCCCACTGGCTCTCCGCGCTACTTCCCCAGCAGCTGCTTGGACCTCAACATGAACCTGAACTTGCCGACGCCGGGCAGTCCATCCATGCAACACGGGGAGCGTTCCGGACACAGTCCCGCAGTGGGGCGTCGCAGCAAACTGGAACGAGACGGAAGCACGGCTGAGCCGTCCACCCGCCGTTCCTCATCAAGGCAGAAGAGTGACGGAAACCCTGTTGATCCACTTGATCCCTCTGGAGGATTGTCTCTTTCTGCGCCCCATGAGTTCCCCTACGGCGTGGGCTACACTAGCCCATTTTCCTCTCAGCAGAGGCCGCATAGGCACTCCATGTATGTGCGGAGGGAACGGGGGCGACCCCACGGGGGTGAGGCGGGCGGATTGGCAGTGGGACAAGGGATGTCCACGAGGGCCAGCAGTCTACAGCTCCTTACCCCTCAGCTTCAGCATCGGACCCTGCCGAAACACATGGGCAGTGCCGTGTCGCGGGACGCAGGATTAGACGACATCAGGGTCAGTCCTCCAGACCTCCATCACTTTCTTTAGAGATTTGCTAGCGCAGAGCATTGCAGCATGCTTTCTGATGCCTGTGAGTGTCGGTGAAGTGTGTAGAGTTGGTCCAGTGGTGGGTCTGGATCAGGAGTGGACAGCTCTGGTCCTGAAGAGTTTAGCTCCATCCTTAATCAGCCAGACCTGAAAAATCCATCCAAAGTCTTCAAATTTGCAGCCTTGCAGGTTGGAAATTGCAGGCAGGTGTGTTTTGTCTAGGTTGGAGGTAAACTCTGCATCGCAGTAGTCCTCCAGGACTGGAGTTGCCCATCCCGGGTCTGAGTGAAGTCTGGATGTGTGGCTTGTAAATATTAAGCTCTGTTCCGAACCTTAGTAAGCTGCACCAGTGTCTATTGTCTACATAGGCTGCTAGATTCTAAGGCAACATCCTCCAAAATGTAGAATGAAAATATTAGCTCCCTTTCGGTGATGGGAGGGAGCTTGATTTTAGTTGACCATAATACAGAGGGAGATGAATTTGAGATGAAGAGGAATTTTCTATCTATCTATCTATCTATCTATCTATCTATCTATCTATCTATCTATCTATCTATCTATCTATCTGTCTGTCTGTCTGTCTGACTCTCTGTCTGTCTCTTATCTGTGTGTCTGTCTCTTATCTGTCTGTTGTCTGTCTGTCTGTCTGTCTCTTATCTGTCTGTGTGTCTGTCTGTCTGTGTGTCTGACTCTCTGTCTGTCTCTTATCTGTCTGTCTGTCTCTTATCTGTCTGTTGTCTGTCTGTCTGTCTCTTATCTGTCTGTCTGTGTGTCTGACTCTCTGTCTGTCTCTTATCTGTCTGTCTGTCTGTCTGTCTGTCTGTGTGTCTGACTCTCTGTCTGTCTGTCTCTTATCTGTCTATCTGTCTGTCTGTCTCTTATCTGTCTGTCTGTGTGTCTGACTCTCTGTCTGTCTCTTATCTGTCTGTCTGTCTGTCTGTCTGTCTGTCTCTTATCTGTCTGTCTGTGTGTCTGACTCTCTGTCTGTCTGTCTCTTATCTGTCTATCTGTCTGTCTGTCTCTTATCTGTCTGTCTGTGTGTCTGACTCTCTGTCTGTCTCTTAACTGTCTGTCTGTCTGTCTGTCTGTCTCTTATCTGTCTGTCTGTGTCTGACTCTCTGTCTGTCTCTTATCTGTCTGTCTGTCTGTCTGTGTGTCTGTCTCTTATCTGTCTGTTGTCTGTCTGTCTGTCTGTCTCTTATCTGTCTGTCTGTCTGTGTGTCTCTTATCTGTCTGTCTGTCTGTGTGTCTCTTATCTGTCTGTTGTCTGTCTGTCTCTCTGACTCTCTGTCTGTCTCTTATCTGTCTGTCTGTCTGTGTGTCTCTTATCTGTCTGTTGTCTGTCTGTCTCTCTGACTCTCTGTCTGTCTCTCTGTCTGTCTATTTGTCTAACTCTCTGTCTATCTATATGTCTGTCTGTCTGTCTCTCTACCTCTCTCTCTCTCCCTCTCTAACTCTCTCTCTCTCTCTCTCTCTCTCTCTCTCCCTCTCCCTCTCTCTCTCTCTAGTTTGTGTACAGTATGATGTCAGAGTGTGTTGTCTAGGTAGGCAGCTCACTAGGGTTTGTAACAGGGAGTTTGTGTGAATGTGTGCCGGGCGCTTTGTGCTTCACCTGCTCTCATCTCTCCATAAACAGAGTGACCCCGCGGCCGCAGAGGTCAGTCACACGCGACCTTTAATCCGGGAGTCCACACGGGACAACACCACCACCTTTCACACGCCACGGCAAAAGAGCGAGGTCCGCACCATCCTGCTTTCCCTCTCTTTCACTGTCTCTATACCTCCTCCTCTTTCTGCAGCCCATTTTTCTGTTTGCTTTGCTCTCTCTCTCATTCAGACGGAGGGATTTCGGTAGTGTTTTTCTTCTGTTTGGAGTTTAAACACAGGGGAAATTGCCACTATTCATGATAAATAATGTCCTCAGTGTTACATGCAGCCCTTTTTCAGCTGGAAAGCATCTTTGACAAATGTTGATGCTGCAGGGAGGTGTTTATCACGAGCAGCTCACAGATGACAGCGGATCGGCCAAAGAGAACCGCATGATGTACAGCGACTCAGTGCCACGACGGGTCGGCAGCTTCTACAGGGGTCAGTCACCTCACACTAGTGCACATGATGCTTCTGATTTTAACAAATGATATAGACAGAGTTTGAAGTGACAAGCTACAAGAAATGTGCATGCTATCAGATTGTTCTTTGCAAGCAAACGATAAAGTAATGTGTTATCATGATATATAACAATTTAATTGAATTTGATTTTACTTCTATGTTTTCCGATACATTTATTAGCAGATGCAATTGAACACCTCTCTGTTTCTCGTGCTGTAGTCATATACTGTAAGTGCATGCATAATAAAAAATCAATAGTTTTATTATAATACTACAGTTATTCTGTAACTTTAATTTATGTAAATTTATAATTTAATTTAATAAATAATTTGATTATTTAAATTTATTAATACAATTATTAAATCATTAAAACATTTTCTTAATTTGATTTTGTTTTATTTTATTTCTACATTGTCTAATTTTAGTAAAAAATGCAATTTCAAACCTGCAGTTTAGTGCATGCATAATAAATAATAAAAAACAACAACAAAGTAGTATATTATCATTATACTTGGATTTATTTTATTAATTTATAAAAATGTGTTCGTTTATATTTAATAAAAAATTTGTTGTCTATTTATTAACAAATGCACCTGAAAACTGTTCCTCGCACTGTAGTTCATGCACAATAAATAATAAATTAATAATGTTTTTATCATAATACCAGGATTATTTTGTTAATGAATTAAATAACATGAAATTTAATTTTTTTATGTTCTCTAATGTATTTACTGACAAATGCAATTGAAAATTTCTCCATTCCACATAATGTAGTCGCGTAATGTAGGTGCATGGGTAAAAAATAACAACAAAGTAATGTTTTATCATGATGCCAGAGTTTATTTTATTTTATTTCTATGTTGTCTTGTATGTTCTTTAATGAATGCAGTTGAAAAGTTTTCTGTTCCCTGTATACTGTAGTCACGTATTATAGGTTCACGCAGTGTTTGCTGCAGTCTCTACACTGCAGGCACGATGCAAATTAAATGAAATTGCTCCCATTATAATCAACAAAACTGTCTCCACTGCATGCGTCGCAGTACAGTCATTACATGCTAACTATTGTTGAAAGGACAATCAAAACCCAGCAAAACAAATACCACTTTGAAAAAAAAAATTAGAAAGACACAAACGGTTGTTGTTCTGGAAGAGAGGGTGAGTGAGAAGTAATGCAAAAGTTACTATAGCAGTTGTTTTCACTTGTAACTCTGGTTGATGTTGTTCTGTTTAATCAGTGCCGTCTCCCAGACCAGATAACTCGTTCCACGAGAGTTCAGGGGTCACGATGGACAGCAGCCACAGCATACACCAACCCACATACGACCCGTGGTGAGAGCGATGCACTAATTACTGTCCTGCTGTAAATATGCTAAATACATTCTATGTGCTATTATTATTTGGCTCCATCATGATAATGTGAAAAAAATCTATCATGCAAGGACTGTATTATTATTTTTTATTTTTTTAATGTGTAGCCTTCCTGTGCTATATTTATATTAATAGTTTGGAAGCTTTTTAAAATTATTTCTAATATTTGATTGCATTGGGCAATCAGGCAGGAAATGACAAACAGGAAATGAGTCTACATTTAAAAATAAAAATTCAAAGTCATTATTCACTGAAAATAATGATTCATTTTAAAAGTAAAAAAAAAATGAATAGTTGTAATATGAAAATAAAAATTACAAAAAATTGTTATAATTAATTGGAAACTTGTTTTTAGAGAAATCACAGGTGACTAGTTTCCATGTTTATTCTTGTTAATTAAAACTAAAACCATAAAAAAATCATTACTTGAAAAAAATTAATAAAATAACTAAATAATAACCAAAATAAAATATTAAAAACCTATTTAATATAAGTTGATTACCAAGGCAATATTTCTATTTTTTGTAGGTTGTAGGTGTAGGTTGACTAGAAGGATTAAAATAACATGACTTTGATTGTAGATTGGAGATTGTAGGCATGAGTTGTATTAAAGTGTGTCTTTTATATGAGGACGGGGTCTGAGACGAGGGACATGAGTCCTCCAGAACACACCAAAGAGAAAGAGAAACAAGGCTTCTTCAGATCCATGAAGAAGAAGAAGAAGAAGTCTCAAACCGTGAGTCTGTGTGTTTGTGTGTGTGTGTGTGTGTGTCTTACAGTTTAATGTGTGTGTACAGTATGTCACTAGTGGAGTGTAAACCAGACCCGTCTCCCGACTCAGCTGACCCCAGCCCAGTGTTTTGAAGTCACATGATAGCTTTGTGAGAGGAACAGTCCAAAATTTAAGTAGTTTTTATAATTAATTATTTAACCCATAAACAATATTCAGTTGTTTTTAGAGCGTTCAAATCTCTCGGGAGGGTAACCAGTTATTGTTAATTAAAACTAAAAAGCTTTTTGTTTGTTTTTGTTTTTGCTTGAAATAAAATCTAAAATTAACATGAACTGAAATCCAATAAATTATTTAAAAACTCTTCTTTTCAGCTCATTTTAAGTTCTGGAAGTACTAAAATAACTAAAACTAAAAGGTAATATTAAATTAATATTAAAACTATATAGACAAAAAAGAAAATATGGAAAATATATTAAAAAAAAATATATATAAAAAAATTTATTTGTCATGATATGAGGCCTTTTAAAGTAAAAACATTCAATATCTATTTTTATTTTTATATTTTGTAAACCCTAATCAATCTCAGATCTCTAGAGCATTAAAATCTGTTGATTTAGTTTGCAGGTTTAAATTAGATTAAAAATGTTTTCAGTTACTTGAAAATGAATATATATATATAAAATAAATAAATAAAAACTTTAGTTAAACTTGATGTGCTGAAATATTTGAAACTAATGATGAAAAAAAAAAAAAAAGCCATTAATGTCTTCGCTGTGTCTAGTCTGGTTAACTATAATTAAATAATAATCATCATAATTAAATGTAATATTAATAACAGTATGAAAATGAATATGAACTAATAATAGTAATCAAAAAGTAATGATATTAATATTAAGTAATGCTTAAAATTATAAATGTTGTAAGATGCCATTAGTGTTTTTACTATATATATATATATATATATATATATATATATATATGATGCTGTTTTTACCATGTTTGATGTGCTAAAATATATATAGATGAAAAAAAACTGCAAAAACTTTAATAATTTAAATGAACATGTTCAAAATATTACTAAGAACTGACAAAAAATAAGAAAATAAAAATTTTTCTAATAAAAACAAATTCAAAATATGACTAGAAACTTTGACTTTGACTTATGACTAGTAAAAAAATATATAACTCCTCAAACTAGTAGTAGAGGATGATTTTTGTCAGTGGTCAGTGGAGCTGGGTCTCTGTGTGAGTGTTGTGCTCTTGTGTTGCAGACAGACGCTGATGACGAGCGACGGCCAGTCGTGAGGAAAGCGCTGTTTCCTCTCTTTCACTCTCAGAGGAGCTTCACGCGCAGCTCCTCTGAGAGAGAGCGCCCCCTCGTGGCCCCAGCACTGGTACAGCAGCCTCACACACACTGTACTGTCCGCTAACTAACACACACTGAACCGTCATTCACTGCACTAATCACTTCTGCTTCGCTGGGCTGGGCGCGCGTGCGTCTCCTCATTGGCTGTCAGGTCTGTGATGTCATCATCTCATTAGAATGACTCCGCCCATGTCTGTATCCTGTGGTTGGCATGTTTCTCTGCAGAAACAGATTGAGGTTGAAAACATATTCATGTCATATTACAGCATAAAGTGAAAAGAGAACTTTAGGAAATGATATTTTGCTTATAATAAATGAAGTGCATTTTATGCAATGCAACAAGACTTCATTTTCATTTCTGAAATGCAAATAAGCGACAAAAAATGTAAAATGCAGTTGTAACATGGTAGTATTTGTGTGCTGAAATTAATGTATGATTCTTAATGTATGAAGAAAATAATGTCTAAACAAACATGAATACTTTGGTTATTAATATTTGGTTATTAGACTAATTATTTATTTTATTATAATAAAAAAAGGTTAAACTTAATTTCTTTTGAAATCATTTTGAATAAAAAATACTTTAAAATAATTTATATAATAATATAATAATATAACGATGCCGTGAAAAGCCATTCGTGCTTTTGCTGTGTCTAATCTGGTTAATTATAATGAAATAATAATCATCATCATCATAATAAAATATATATTAATATATTAATAATAGTATAAAAATTAATACACACCAATAGTCATAAAAACTAATAATAATAATATTATTAGTTAATGCTTAAAATAATAAATATGTTGTTGTAAGATGCCATTAATGTTTTGATGGTCTAATTTGAAAAATCATATAATAAATAAAACATAATAAAAATATAATATAAATAAATTAAATATATTACTTATATATAATATCATAATATGTAATATTATTAGTTATACAGTAATTTTATTATACATAATATTAATATATTTATATTACGTACCATATATATATATATATATATATATATATATATATATATATATATATATATATATAATGATTATAAAATAAAAACAATAATAATATGAAAATTATCAGTGTTGTTACTCTCTAATCTGATTAATAATAATAATAATAATAATAATAATATTAAAGAAAGAAAAGATTATTTAGAAATAAAGAACAAGTATAATGCTTGTATGCGGGGCTGTTGTGATGTGGAGGTGATTGACAGCTCTGTGCGGCCTGTGATTGGTCAGGTGTCGAGTGAGGGGCCGGATCCGGTGCTGATGCAGAAAGCAGCGTCCCGCTCGTACACACACCAGGGCAGCAGACACCGCACTCGCAGCCGAGAGAGAGAACGAGAACGAGAGCGAGAACGAGAGCAGGATCCGGAGCGGGACGCAGACTGGCCCTCGGAGAGAGCCCCAGACACACACTCACAGGTGCTCACACACACTTCAGATCAGACTGGATCAGCAGCAGAGAAAGCATTTCTGATTATTATCAATGTTGAAAACAGTTCTGCTGCTCAATATTTTCGTGGAAACAATGATAGATTTGATATTTTTGGGATTTAATTTTTTCCAGCATTTATTTGAAATAGAAACCTTTTGTAACATTATTAATGTTTTACTGTCACTTTTGACAAATTGAATGCATCCTTAACAAATACAAGTATTATTATTAAAAAAAGTCACACTAACCCCAAACTTTTACATAATGGCTATACAATAACATAACATAAAAATAACTCTATGTATAATGAGCCTAATTTACATAGAAAAAAGGTGTTTTTTAATATTTACAGGAAAATATTATTTCTGGAGTAGATTTTATAGACTGTGATGCATGTGCTATAGGGCTATTTCAAGAAAAACAAATATTATACTTTACATAATGTAATTATAATCAACTTGAAAGTACGTTTTAGTTTTGAAGCAACACAGAAATAATGCATAATAGATTTTATTAAGAGTACATTTATTAATAGTACACTTGTGTGGTTAAAGCTCAATAAGTTATATAATCAAAAGAGTCAGTTTTGGATTTTTATGAATAATGCATTCAATTGCATATACACTGCATATAAAAATAATCAAATAAATACATTTGATTTATAAAAAGGATTCAGTTTTTTGAATAACTTTTTATTATATAAAGGTATAAAAATGATAAATAAATAAACATTTTTTTTTTATAAATTATGTATTAACTTACTAATAAATAAACTATAACATAAAAAAATTATATAAAATATGAAAAAGATTCTGTTTTTGATTTTTTTTTTTGTAAATTCTGTAATAACAAATTACTTATAGATTATTTGCATAGAGATAATGTAAATTATATAAATGTATAAATGTAAAATATTCCATTAAATTTTTTTTATCAATTCTGTATTAACTTCTCAAAAAATAATATATATATATATATATATATATATATATATACTGTATATTTCAAATATAAAAAATAATCAGTTTTTGATTTCTATAAATTATGCTTTAAATTACATAAAAATATATGATATATAAATGTGACCCTGGAGCACAAAAGCAGTGGCACAGATAAATGTACTGATAAAAAATAAATATTTATAGTCTGAATTCACTGGAAGTTGCTTTGGATAAAAGCATCTGCTAAATGCATAAATGTAAGTATTTGTACTAACATCCAACAATACATAGTTTGGGCCAAAATGATCAATTTTTCCTTTATGCCAAAAATCATTAGGATATTAAGTAAAGATCATGTTGCATGAAGATATTTAGTAAATCTCCTACATCAAAACTTAATTTTTGATTAGTAATATGCATTGCTAAGAATTTCATTTTGATAACTTTAAAGATGATTTTCCTCAATTTTTAGATTGTTTTGCACCCTCAGATTCCAGATTTTCAAATATTGTCCTCCTAATAAACCATACATCAATGGAAAGCTTATTTATTCATCTTAAACCATGCGGTGAACAGTAGTTTCCATCGGTGAAGTAAAGCCTTGTTTCTGTCTCAGCCTCTGAAGTCTCTGCGGAAGCTGCTTCATCTCACCACCTCCTCATCCTCCAACCAAACCTCGGCAGATCTCCACTACCCCCTGCCCTCCTCCAAAGGCGGCGGGAGTTTCGTGGAGCCCCGTGGCCTCGGCTCCATGCAGCCCAAGGGCCGTTCGGCTGTGTACGGGGCCCCGGGGCCCCTGGAGTCCGGCTGGCACTCCAGCGCTCTGGGACGTCCCGAGGGAAACCCTTATCCCGACCAGATGAGCTCCAAAGCGGGCCCCACTGGCTTCGCTCGTCACTTTCGTTCACGTTTGCCAAACCTGAATGACCTTAAAGAGACAGCGCTGTGAGTCAGACTCACTCCTAATCTATAAACGTAAAGCACTGGACGTGCTGCTTTAGTTTCTACTCTGGTTGTAGTATATAAATATATCGGATTCTGCATAGCTACTCTTATATTTGGTTAAAGGTTCATGTATAGATGACAGTATTGGCATTTATTTTAAAGTTATAGAATAAGATATTACAGCGTATATATATATAGATATTACGACTTTGTCTTTAAATATTTTCTGTTTATACAATTCAGTGAAAATCGGTAGATATTAAGAGTAACAGTAATTAACGGTAAGAATGCGCGATTATATGTGCGTGTGCTTCCCAGATAGCGCACGTATGTTGCTTTAAATGTCATATTTATGTGTAAATTAATTCTTAAATGTTGTGGATGTCATACTAACACACGACAGGGACGACTAACACTAACAAATAATTCAGATTTGGAGAGTAGTCTCTTCTGCTCAGCGAAGCTGTAATTGTTTGATTTAAAAATACAGTAAAAACTGCAAAATTGTGAAATATTTTTACAATTTCAAACAGCTGTTTTCTATGTGAATATATATTAAACTGTAATTTATTTCTGTGATGCACATCTGTATTTTCAGCATCATTCCTCCAGTCTTCAGTGTGACATGATCTTCAGAAATCGTGAAAATATGATGATTTTTATGATACTTTCTGATAGTTATCAACATTGAAAACATTTATAATGTTACAAATGTCATCAAAGAATCCTGAAAAAATATTGAGTACAAATAACAATCAATAATAGAGCGGAAAATCATCATATTGAAGATCATGTGACTCTGAAGATTAGAATAATGATGCTGAAAATTCAGCGTTGCATCACAAAAATAAATTACAGTTTACAATATATTCATACAGAAAATAGTTATATTCAATTGTAATAATATGTAATTTTTTTTCAGTTTTTACTGTAATTTTTATCAAATAAATGCAGCCTTGGTGAGTAGAGGAGACATTAAAAAGCATAATTATTCCAGACTTGTAGTGTACTGTAGATGATGAAGGGTCTAAAAGGGATGTCCCGACAACATACGTGTACTATCTGGGTTTCGTGTGAGTCTTTTGTTAGTCTTTACAAATCACAGCCAGTGAAATTTCTTAAGCCTTTTAAATAATTGAAGCAAAAACGTCAACCAAATCTGACCAAATCAAATAAAATGTTGTGGCTGCACCTGCAGGCCATTGAGATCCAATGCAAAAAAACAAAAACAAAAAAAAGTGAGACTATATGATGCCTTTTTTTTTTATTCTTAAAGCAAGATTACTTTTTACTATATCTTATCAGTCACTGATTCCCTCAGGTATAGAGTTCTCTGAACACTGCAAATACAGTTTAACATGCAATATCTGGATATCAGATGTCGAAGCTCTTTAGATGGTTTCTGTTTAGGGAAATAGAGCCAGTGTGTGTATACACGAGGAGGAGAAATAATAATAATAATAATTTATTGATTTTATGCAATATGTAATTTCACATTCGCCAGATAATCTTCTAAATAAAGCTCAAGGTTCCTGGAGGCGTTTTGTTTCCTCTCAGCTGGTTTTTACACGTTTGCGCTTTAATGATTCATATGTCAGTCGGGTACAAGAGATGTCAGACGCCAGGATTTTCCTGGAAAACCGAGCTGGATTACACATCAGCGATATGCATCTCATTTTACTTTCAGAGATATGTGTAGGAATTATCCTCAGACCATCTAGATTATTGGAGATATTGATCATGAAGCCGCTAATCCATCACCGTGGTCCTTGTGTCTGAAGTTTATTCATCAGTCTCTTCTACTGCCACACGTTTCATATCGCAGGACTGTCACGATGGATGGTGTTTCGCTCTATATTCATGTGCTCTTCAGCTACAGCGAGGAGTTGAGATGCTAATGATTTCATTTAAATTACCATACGACTGTCTGTTTTAAAAGAACCCATGAATAAATAAAACCAAATCAAACCAAATCGCACGTGAACTGTCCTTTAGTGGTGCACCTGAATGTTTTTTGTCTTGATGTGTAAAACACTACACTAGGAGAGCAAATGCTCATTGCATACAATAGTTTACTTTTTGGTAGCAGATGTCTTCATTGAACTAGTGCAAGGTTAATTTTAGCATTTTAGCATTGCCTGTAATCTACACCCACGTGCTAAAGCTTGTCTTCTTTGAAATGACTTATTTCAGCATCAATAGCAGTTGCTAGGTCGGCACCATCAAAAACAACCTTCCCTTATGGAACCTATTTGGTTTTTAGTTTGAAAACCATAAAAGAACATTCTTGAAACCAAAAATGGACCTTACCAAACAAACTAACAAGCAAAGAACAAAACAACAACACCTAACCATAACGTTGCGGGGAGGTTTTGGTTATAACCAAAATAGAACATGTAGACCTACAGAACATTAAATAATGGATTTTTTTAGGTTTCATTAAAACACACACACACACACACACACACACACACACACACACACACATACACACACACATACACACACACACATATATATATATATATATATATATATATATATATATATATATATATATATATATATATATATATATATATATATATATATATAACCTCCCCAGAACGTTGATATAACCTAAAGAGAACATTTTGGGAATCAAAAATTGTTAGCTGGGTGGTTAGTAATTTCTAAGACTGGATTTTCTATTTTATTTTATTTTATACCGGATTAGCTCAACACTTATCAGTCACATGAAAGAGAGTCTCTTTATGCTAGTGTATTTTTTAGATGAATTACATTAAGACCAGTGTGTGAGTCATCTTCTGGTTATATTTATAGTCATTTATTAGATAATAGTAGTGTATTTTGGTTGTTGTGCTCAGTCAGAAACAGCCGCTAGCAGAGCTAGCTAGCTAATTTATAGCCTTTATTTGTGGTCGTGAATTTTAACTGTTTAATTGCAGTTACGAGGAAGCTCAATGGTTCATGTGTTACATGACTTAACAAATCAATATGGCATTTATTCAATTATCATTTCAGAAAGCAAAATGCACTGTTCCTCTTTTTTGTGAACTTTGCAAAGATCAGCAAGTCATTGATGATAAAGCAGTCCACTTGTTTTAGACCAAAAATGGTTATTTGTTTTATTTCGTACACACAGAAGCTACAGTTGTATGGTATTATTCCAAATTGCCTGTTACCTACTGATCTGAGTATATTTTACTGTAGTATTACTGTAGTGGTTCTTAACCCGTGACGCATTTGTTCATGCACATGAGCAGCTCCAGGCGGAGGGCGATGCGTGTGTGCCAGCCCAGAGGCAGGATCCGCAGATACCGCGCCACGATGGGAGGACGCAACAGGTTCTGGACCGTGGAGGATCGGTCCGTGTTTCCATAAAACACCTGATGGATGAACACAAGTCATAAACATCATTAAATGATTGGGGGGGTGGTGGTACTCACTAGTGACTAATCCAACATTGTCATCAAAAACATTAGCTATGTTTCAAGTATATTCAAAAACTAAACAAATCGTGCATAAAAAGTGTACGCATCTAGGCTAATGTGAAGTTACATGATGAAGTCATACTAGTGCGCGTGTGCATTTTGAGTGCGTTCTTTCACTGCATTATTCGGTGTATTTAAATGCATTTATGAATGCATGTGAATGATCACAAAATTCAAGATATGGGGGTTAGAAAATTATATATTGATATCATTTTATGTAGTTAATCAATATCACACGTAGAGTGCCATTTCAGTATTTCTCCAAAAATCTGCATGATTAAAATGTGATATTAAGTTACTACAAACAATATTTTAATTACAGATACAAAATGTAGCAGAATAATGTAATATATGAATGAATAATAGCCTAAAGAAATAATGGCCTTTCTTCTTGTGAAGCACTTTGTGACTTTTTTGTCTGTGAAAAGTGCTATAGAAATAAAGCTTACTTACTTGTCATTATAGAACCTGTTTAGCACAAAAGGTTCTTTGGAGTTGAGTAAAGAACCCTTTGGTTCTATAGAGAACCCAATGAACCCTTTTTACTAAGAGTGTGTTGTCATAACGTTCACCTTGGAGATTGAAAATGTTTCTTTTTTGAGATCCCAGGAGCAAGAGGGTCTGGCTGCAGACTTGCACTCTCAGACACTTGCACTTCCGCTAGTGACATCACTTGCAGTCTTTATTTTTTATTTTGTTGAATTTTTTTTATAACATTTTATAACAGTAGCCAGGTGGCGAAGACAAGAAAAAAGAAACTAAATTACAATGTCACTTGCAATCGCTACTTGCACTCTCCGCTACCTGTGACGTCATTTGCAATCGTCACAAATCGTGCATGTTGCCAATGGAGACAAGATGCTGTGGTGGTGATTAAACGATTAAACCTAATTTATTACAATAACGTACAGGGTCCTGCAAGAAAAAGACAAGACCGGCAAATCCGTTGCCAGAACACCAGAATATGAACGTTTTCGCAAAGATACTATTAAAATATAAAATTAAATTTACAGTTCATTATTTTAATGAATATATATTTTCAAAATTATATTTACAATTTCACGCACTGCGTTCTGTACTCGTCTGCTTGCCTGTGTGGAGCTGATCCTTTTAAAATCACTTAATGCATTTCATAATGCACGTTCATATTTGCTGGTCTGTATAAACATTGAGTCAACAACAAGACATATAGGCTAGGCCTATTGAACTGTCTTTATCATCTTAGTCTGTTATTAGGCCACATTAAGCGCATAATTTTGCGCATTGTGTTCATAGCCATCTGCTTGCCTTGTAGGACATTACAAAATAAATATATTTGTAAGTAAATGTTATGAAATTAGAGAACTAAGCCAATAGTAGCGCTGGCGGTGTCATTTGATTTGGATGGGAACTTCAGATTGTGAATCATTTGAGTCAGTTCGGGAGTTCAGAGCTTGATTAGTTTGAGTCAGTTTAGGAGTTCAAAGCGGATTTGCAAATAATTTGAGTCATTTTGGGAGTTCGGAGTATGGAGCGTGAATCACTTGAACCAGTTTGAGAGTTCGGAGTGGGTTTACGAATCTTTTGAGTTAGTTCGGGGATAGCAAACCATTTGAATCAGTTCTGGAGTTCGGAGCAGCTTCGCGAATCATTTGAGTCAGTTCGGGAGTTCGGAGCGGGATCGCGAATCATTTGAGTCAGTTTGGGCATCGCGAATCAATCATTTAAATCAGTTCGGGAGTTCGTAGCAGGATCGCGAATCATTTTAGTCAGTTTGGGGATCGCGAATCATTTTAGTCAGTTTGGACATCGCGAATCATTTGAGTCAGTCTGGGGATCGCGAATCATTTAAATCAGTTCGGGAGTTCGTAGTAGGATCGCGAATCATTTGAGTCAGTTCTGGAGTTCGGAGCGGGATCGCGAATCCAGGGCTCTCAAGTGTCACGCATTGAGCGTGACAGTCACTCATTTCGTTCTTTTGTCACGCACTCCCGCCACACATTGTATTTCTCACGCAGAAAAACTATTTATAATATATAGTTAATAAAAGTTATCTGGTCGCGCCGCTCTCACTTTGGAAACCGTCAGGAATCAAGCGCGTCTCCCCTGGAGTTCAGCCAATCAAAAAAAAGAAATAGGCTACACAAAAGCCAATCAGAAAATAGCACTAATGTATCTGGGTAAGATTTAAAGCAACAACCAATGAAAAAAAAGCATCCTGGAATTGTTCACCATCTTCCTCGTTCACCCACAGAGGAAACCACTGAGCTCCCAGCATCATTTTGAGCACAAAGTAAGTAATGATCTCCTGTTACAACAAATTCACAACTTGTTTGACACAAACAATGACAACTTGACTGCTGTTAGAGAATGTTTCCCAGATAATTAGCATCAGTTTTTCATGAGTGTCTGTTACTTAGCCAACAGGACTCACTGCACCAACTGCCTGGTAATGCTTTGAAGTCACATAGGGAGATTAACCTGTATGCTTATTAACAACAAATACACCTTTTCTATGGATTTAGTGGTCTTTCTGATGATGGAATATGGATACAAAATTTTTAAAAGTATGGTATCCCAATATAAACATATTCACCCCTCTGCCATTTGGTAGAAAATATAAGATCATCAGAAACAGCTCTAGTAGATTCAGAGACAGCTTCTATCCTCAAGCCATCAGAATGCTGAACTTTACTCAACCATCTTCACTCTCCTAAATGTACACTTGTCACTTTTTAGAATTAATCATTCAACCTAAATTAATCCTTTTTTTTTACCTCTTCTATTTATCTACTTTCTATTTTTTTTTTAAAATTCTGTAAAGTTGAGATTACTTTGAGCACAACAAATTTCATGACTGATAAATGTTATTTATGTGTACTATATGACAAGTTTCAAAAACTTGAAACTTGTATAACCCAGAGATATATCCTATAAGAAGCCTGTATTTGACTAGCTTTCTCTGTCTTCTGTCTCACTGATAGAAAAACTTGAGGGGGGGGGGGGGGGGGGGGTTGTCACTCTTGCCTGTCTTCAAAACTTGAGAGCCCTGCGAATCATTTGTCAGTTTGGGGATCGCGAATCATTTGAGTCAGTTCGGGAAGTCGGAGCGGGTTCACGAATCATTTGAGTCAGTTTGGGGATCGCAAATCATTTGAATCAATTGGGGAGTTCGGAGCGGGATCGCGAATCATTTGAGTCAGTTTGGGGATCGCGAGTCATTTATATCAGTTCGGGAGTTCAGGCAATGATTCAAAGCTTAGGCTACGATATGAAACGAATGAATGGAATAAGCAAAGCGCGCTCACCAATCAAACAGCCACGCTGCGCGTCTCAGTCTCTCAAAAACCAAACCAGTTCTCTCTCAAGAGTAGGCTGATCAGCTTAGATAAGGATAGGCCTACATTGTCTACTTGGCCTTCAGGTTTGCATCTTTATCTTTTGCTGGTTTGGGCGGCACACACACATCTGTTTATGTTCACTAAACATTATAGACTCGCTTAAAGTGTTTTGTGCCACTGAATCGATGCATTGAATTGATTCAGTCGTTTTCAGATGATCACTTAACGCTTGTCATGACATCACTCTGCTTGCATGATAAATATTATTTTAGAAATTAATAATTATTTTAGTTTAACACGACATACTTGTCCAGTGATAACTACGGAAAAAAAGATAAAAAGAAATAACGATCTCATCAAGTAACCGTACAACATTGTATCCGAATGCAGATACGAAAAATGTTGTGATTGTTACAGATACAAATACTGGCTCTTACATGAAAATTTTAATATGTTATGTCATAATTATAAAGTTTTTAAAATGTAAACATGTAATTGTTGCATAAGGCTATACATTAATAAGTGTTTGTCAGTTTGTGCAAAGGACTACAGATATTATCTTCCGGTTTCATAGACAAGGTGTAAGCTTAGTCCCAGACAAAAAAAAAAAAAAAAACCCTTAATGAAACTTGCACTGACAGATATTAAAATATGAAATAGTTTCATTGTTTAGTCTCAAGATGCACACCAGTAGTGTACATGTTACTTAAATGTCTTAATTGAACTATGGCCTAATCCTAGTTTAACCTAAACCCTTTCTGTGAAACCGGGCCTATCATACATGGGCCCTGTGTTTTTGGATAGGAAACTTTACAGAAAATAGGCAATAATGTGTTAAAACTCTATTGTTTTGTCACTTAATAGTGATAGAAAGATGGATGGATAGATAGATAGATTGATAGATAGATCGATAGATAGATAGATAGATAGATAGATAGATACGGATGGATGTGTATGGTTGGATGGATAGTAGATAGAAGAAGTGGCCAGTATTAAAACTTCACAGTGTTACTGATGTTTTTTTCACATTGGATCAAACATCAGTTTTAAGAGGAATCCTATTGATTTTACTCATAAACACTCTTGTATTTTGAGGATTTTACCCTGTTATTCCCGGTCTGGTCTTTGTAATAGATCCAGTTGAGGTTTTCTTTGGTTCGGTACTGCAGGCTGTATTTCGTTGTCCATTCGTCAGCATCACAGCGGCCCTGAGCTAGGATACCCGAGACCACCCGCACCTCCTGGAGGTCGATCTGAAGCCACTGATTCGTGTCCTGGAACTTGGATAGCCAAGCACAGCTGCGACAAAGCGGGAAGTCAGTCAGTGTCCGCTTTATTATGACCCCACACAAGTTAAATCAGATTTAGCGCTAGTCGTTTTGGTAATGGTGAAACCCAAGCTTTAATTTCAGGCTGAATTTAGTGCGGCTAGAAGGTTTTTCTGAGACACTTACCCAAACCCTTGACTGTTCAGTCTGGCTTTATTTGGGGTCCATGAAGAGAACCAGCCCACATACTGATCCTGGTTTGAACAGGTAAGCTGCTCCGCCATCACTGACCCGGACTCAAACCCCAGCGGTTTGTGGTAGGGACACTCTGATTGGAAACAAGGAGCATTAAAAACATCAGGTCATGCCCACCATCTCAAGAACAACATATTAAATGTGATTTACACAAGCAGGGCCAACTTCTGAACTGAACTGGGAAATTACAGAACAATGCATTTTTCCGTTTATGTGTACAATTTTAGAAAAAGTTGTCTGCTCAATTGTGCTCCTTCCTGCTAAAAAATAAATAAATAAAAATAACTATAACGAATTTCAGTCAGGTTTCATCATGGCATAGAAACTGCACTTGTTAAAATTACAAATGACTTGCTTCTTGGGTAATACTAAGGCTGCTTCTTATTGCTAGCTTTACTTGATCTTAGTACTATGTTTCGACACTATTGATCATGACATATTCATTGATTGATTACAAAACTATACAGGTATTAAAAGAGCAGGCTTTAAAATGGTTTACTAAGATCCTACATCTCTGATCACTACCACTTTTAAACATGCAATCATCTCAGTTAAATCCAATAAAGTATGAAGTGCCACAATGATCTGTCCTAGGCCCTCTGCTATTTTCAGTATATATGTTGCCCCTTAGTAATATTATTAGAAAATACAGGATTAGTTTCCACTGTTATGCTGATGATGCTCAACTATATATCTTAACAAGACCAGATGAAACTTCTAAATTATCTAAGCTAACAGAGTGTGTTAAAAATGTAAAAGATTGGATGACCAATAATTTTCTATTAAATTCAGATAAGACAAAGTTATTACTTACTGGACCAAAAAAACAGTGCAAAGAATCTTGTAGTTTATAATTTGCAACTAGACGGATGTACTGTTACTTCCTCTACAGTCAGAAATCTGGGTGTTTTATTAGACAGCAACTTGTCTTTTGAAAATCATATTTCCAATGTTACAAAAACTGCATTCTTCCATCTTAGAAACATTGCCAAGCTACGAAACATGTTATCTGTTTCTGATGCAGAAAAGCTAGTTCATGCATTCATGACCTCTAGACTGGACTATTGTAATGCACTTCTAGGTGGTTGTCCTGCTTCTTCAATAAACAAGCTACAGGTAGTCCAAAATGCAGCAGCTAGAGTCCTTACCAGGTCAAGAAAATATGATCATATTACCCCAATTTTACAGTCTCTGCACTGGCTACCTATTAAGTTCCGTATCAGTTACAAATTATCATTACTTACCTATAAGGCCCTAAATGGTTTAGCTCCAGCGTACCTAACTAGACTTCTACCACGCTACAACCCATCACGCACCCTAAGGTCACAAAACACTGGACTTTTGGTAGTTCCTAGGATAGCAAAGTCCACTAAAGGAGGTAGAGCTTTCTCACATTTGGCTCCCAAACTCTGGAATAGCCTTCCTGATAATGTTCGGGGTTCAGACACACTCTCTCTGTTTAAATCTAGATTAAAAACACATCTCTTTCGCCAAGCATTCACATTATGTATTGTACTTCAGTTACATCTGATCAAATGAACATTGTTAACAGTTAACATTATTTTGCATGGGTTCAACACATTTTTTGCTTTGTTGGAACAGCCACTACGCTAATTTTTATCTATTTGGTGTCCTTTGGTAACTAGGAATTACACAGGCTTCAGTCTGGATCCAACCCTTACAAACATCTGAGAAAAGATGATGCCAACCCCTCAGATGACGCTCAGACAACATACAAAACTACCATATTTTGCTATTAATTTGATTGCAAAACATATAATCATTGGCGGTAATAAGAAACCATATGTTTCTGCCATATGGCCATTAACTTGAGATAGTCACCACTGAAACGAATTACTAAATATAATTTACTAAATATTTTCCAGCAGTTTGTGATTGGGCAGGACTATTTCAGTCCCGGTAATCTTGGCATCACAATCATTAGGCATGAGATTATCCACTGATACTCTGTACTCTCACTCAGAGTCACCATCACTCTCTCATTCTCATTCTGATGGTCTCTCGCTCATCTCGTCTCATCGTCTCCATCACACAGTCCTCTAGGTCTCTTTTTCCTGATCTGTTAATAATTTGATCGTTATGTCTGCTGCTCTGTCAAACTGGGGTCAGAGGGCGGTTCATGTGTTATCAGTTTTAGCTGATGCATTATGGATGATCGTTACTCACGTAATCACTCTAAAGCCTGTTGGCCTCATGCCCTGAATCAGTAAGCATGCACTTCTGAAGGGACAGAGAGGTGCTCTTGTCTCTAATCTTTTCAGTGACAATTAATGCTGCATGACCTTGCATGTTTATGCCATTCAAGACACACATGGTCCAGACAACATTGTTTATGCATGTAAACACATACAGACATGCATGTTTATCTAATGCTCTTCAACCGTCCAGTTGAGCATGTATATTCACTTATGCACTGATAATTAACAAGCGATCTAATATGTTTAACCCAGATATTGGGAACAGTAAACAATTTAAAAAAAAAAAAGGTAAATTAATTTGTATTTCCTGTTAGCTGAATTTCACGATATGAAAACTAGCTAAAGTTCTGTGAATCTTAAAGCAATGAATACTGTATATCTATATCCATCCATATGTGTACATTTTTCGTCAACCTGGTCAACACATTTGTATCTGTGTATTATGTATCTGTGTTTGATGTTTGTATGGTTTAATGAAAAAGAAAGACGGGAAAATCAGAAGAAAGATTCATTATACGCACTCCGAAGTTCAGATTTGAATCGAAAGATTAACGAACCCGCTTAGATGTATCTGATTGTATTAGTCTATATTGAGTCTCTGTTGAGTGATAGTCAATGTGAAATAGCAAATGGGAGAAATGGATGAACACAAAACAGGTGAAGTGTGTTGAAAAATGGAGAGATTGAGATGGGGGGTGTAAACTTTTGAACATGATGATTCTTCTCATTTTGTTTAACCATAAATTTTTTTTCCTTAAGTACTGGACTTCAGAAGCTACATTAATACTAACATGTTTCCCAGAAGACAAAAAAGTACAATTCATCATCCAATTTAACAAGTTTACACCCCTCGTCTCTTAATGAAATGAGTGGCCTTCTTGAGCATCAGTACGTGTTTTCTCCTTTTGTAATAGTTATGTAATAGTTAATAGTTAGTAGAGTCCCTCAACTGTCTTCAGTGTTAAAAGATAGATTTCAAAATCACAGTCACTTCTGGAAAGGGTTAAAAAATGCAGAAGATGTTGAAAAAAACAAAGAATGTGCTGGAGCTGGATGATTTTTCTGAATAACAGCAGGAAGTTGAACTACTCAGGACCAACAATGGACTCATTAAAAATCCCTTCTTATTTTGTTTCAATTATTTACATTTTGCACATTCTGCAAAGGGTATGTAAACGTATGTGCACAACTGTGTGTGTGTGTGTGTACTGACCCGGCATGCAGTCCAGATAGGGGCTGTGTGTGGATGGCGTGGTGCTGATGGAGGTCCAGGTGGCTGGAGTTCCTGTGGGTCGTGGCTCCTGACAGTCACAGTTACAGCCCATCGGCGTTTGATTCTCCACCACTTGCTTCACACTCACCTCATCATCATCTTCATAAGTCCATGTCATCTCTAACTCCTGACACACATGTACAATAGTCTCACACACTGTCATGCAGTATAACAACACACACACCTGTACACGTACACACACATTTAAACTTACCCCCTGTGTATTTACGCCAATGAAAACTGTAAGAGATCAGAGAGATACAGGTCTCAATTAAAGAAATGTATATCCCAGTACAGTCAAAAATACATTTTTAACTGGCCAAAGTATAAATATATGGTTAAAATAAGTTGAAAGCCAGTGAAATATGCTTTTGAAATTTAAAATATATTTCAATCTTCATATGAAAGTGCCGTCTGAAATTTTTATCTAAAATATGGATTTTAAATCATGTTTCTCTGCTTGGGTTGAGTCATTTTACTCTAATTGCAATGCATAGGTCCTTTTCTATGCAATTTGAGTTAAATATCTGAACATAACTATAGGGGAAAAAAATCCTAATTTTGAACAAAAATTTCTGACTGCACTTAAAGGCTTTTGCATCTGAACACTTCATATGTATTTCAGGAGCAAGAAAATATTTTCTTATACTTTTTTGTATTATAGGAGCCTACATATAGGCTGTATCTAAAAAAGAAAAAAAAGTAGAGCAAAATTTTGAATTTTGAATTTTTTATGTTTTAAATATTTTACAACTCAATTATTATTATTATTATTATTATTTTTTATAAATGTGACATATGGGAATGCATTTTTTTCTTGGACTGAAATATATTGAGGGGGAAATGTATTTTAAAATGTTTAATATATATATATATATATATATATATATATATATATATATATATATATATATATATATATATATATATATATATATATATATATATAATATATATATTTTTTTTTTTTACATATTGGTAGAAAATATATTTAGGTAGCCTAAATATATTTAGAAACTTTCTAATTCTATGAGCGTAGCTAGGATATGCCTACAACGATAAAAACAGCAACAGACGATATCGGTGGAATCAGATTTGGAGCGACTTTTATAGGTTATTTCCCCGCCAATGCACGATTAAAAAATAAATAATTCGACAGCCAATCAGAATCCACAAACAGCTCAAGCATTTAAAGCGGCATTAGACAAAACTTATAAAGCGTGCTTAAAATAATCATAATCTGTTATCGGTGTAATCGGTCCTTTAAAATCATTAAAGTAATAATTTCCATAAATGAATCACTTTGCACACGTTTTGTTCTATTTTATCCATTTATCCCTTTACTGCTAGATATTAAGAAGATCTGCTAGAGTCTAAATACATAACTGTCAAGTTCCAGATGGTGTGTCCAGCTCTCACATCACACACACTTTGTACCTTGAGTCAGCAGCAGCAGAAACACACTGAGGATCTTCACGTCCATCTTGATGGTCAGGTCTAGTGTGTTATGAACAGCAGCGGTCAGTGTGCTCTGGATTACTGTAATCCACCGAAGCCATACATCCAATAATAGTCCTGATCACCTCGGCCTGCCCTCTTTCTGTTCACAGGTTGCTCTTTTAGATCTCAGGAAGCTTGATAGAGTTCTAGGTTGGGATTCAATGTTGTACCCACTTTTGTTTCTTTTGAAATCTACAAATGCTTAAAGTAATTCATTAAACCATGTCTTTGTTTTCTCTTGATTAAACAATAGTTTTACATAAACAGTTTAAAAGTAGTGAGTTGTAAATAATAATAAAATAAAAAATAGATCTTGGATCTTTTTTAGTGCATGCTATTATTAAAGCTTCGTTTTCATTCGGGTTAAATTCAATATGTTGATATAGGCCTATATTAATAGCTAATTAAGACTTTTTCAGTTGCATATAAAATTCTCAAAACATAAGACACTGAAAAATTGTAATCTGGTTAATTAACTGGTTTTTATTCAAGTCAACATATTTTAGGCCTATTTGATCAATAAATCAGGCTAGTCATTTATATATATATAAAAAAAGATGCATTAAATCAGGTGGAAAAATAATTGCAGGTATTTGCATGTTACATGCTTTTACTAAAAAAACGAACTAAGTTAGAAAAAAGAAAAAGAACTGATATATAAATGTGTGAGAACAAATAATTACAAGTCTAATTTGAAGATTATGATATGAAAACTATGATTTATCATCGCACTGTATGGAGCTTTGGTTCGTGTGAATGCTTTAATTAGGTTAATAAGCTCTAATTAAGGCTGAAATGTTTCACCTGTGCTAAGATGAGCTGAGACACAATAAACAGCTCTGTCTCAGGCTCTGTGACCAGCAGCGATCATGAAAGCATCATCTGACAGGAGCCTGAAGTCTCTGAACACGTCCAGGAGAACCGGCTGGACGCGCAAACGGAGTACCGAGGCGTATTCCGCTTACATTTACAAGATCGAGAAGGTGTGCTAATGCAAACAATGCCCGACTATAATTTGTATTTTTTTTTTGTATCTGTTGTGGGAAGCTAGTTCAAAAGCGTTTCATTTATTTGCTTGTTTTAAATTCATTTTTCCCCCTTTTCTTTTAAGGAGGTGTCTGAGGACGTGAGTGACGCCGTCTCTTTGATGCGCCGCCTGTCCGACGCGCACGCGCAGATGAGCGCCGAGGCCGCGCGACTCTCCAAGTTCAACCGGCGACGCGTCATCACGCAGCGAGAGCTGCACGCAGCCGCGAAAAAGCTCCTGATGGCTGATATTTAAGTGTCGCATTTAGACTTTTTAGATTTAATAAAGATGTTTCCGCTTTTAAAAAGTCTTTACGCCACTTATTATCATCTGAACAAATTTATCCAGACTAAATGCCAAGAAAGGCTGGGTGTTCTCTTAAAGCCTGTCACTTTAAAAACTTGGCCTACTGTACCTTTAAACATAAGTCTAATGATAGCCTATGGATTTTGATTTTTAAAGCATTTTGCTAGTTTATTGAAGACCTCCTATTTTTAAAATACTTGGACTATAACAAAAGTCAATCTTTCTTTTTAAGATTCACTAAAAAAAAAAAAAAAAAAATCAGAATTATTCCGAGTATACAACATTTGTTTACGCACACTTCTAAACTTTAATACCAGGATAATGTTATACGTGAGTTTTCATTATTCCAAAACCTAGATTTTCGGTTAATTCTATCAGAAAACGGTTAATCTGTGGTCCATGTGGATGTTTGTCACGGGGCGGCGCTGTAACATCAGTAGACTTGACACAAACAGCCAGTTTGTTGTTTTAAATTATAAATCAACAGGGATTTTAATGAAGCTTCTTGTTAATGCTCAAACATTTTGTCCAACAGATTGTAATTAATAAATTGTAAGCGTTTCTAGCATCTGACACGCACGTGACACTTGCCCCGGATTGACATTTCAGAAAGAGCTCAGTGTAGTACAACCTATGAGTACAACACGACGCCTAATAATAAAATTAAATCGTAAAATAAATTTGTATATAAAATCAGCCTATCATTTATGAAAGTATTATAAATGAAATGTTGTTCTTTGTTGTATTTGACGTCACTTAATTACCCAGAGCTATTTAATCTGATGTTCAAAAATACAAGTTTACACTGTACTCTGAGTGCATTAACAGTCACAGCTGTTAACAATAAAATGAAATGCATAATTATGCAAATACGGGGTTATTTATCACAAAAGCAATTAGGCCACGATAGACCAAATGTTTTAAACAGATACAGAAAGAACAAAGGCTTTTATTTTTGACATTGTACGTGATCCTCTGATGTGTATTCCCTTTTAAAACCCTGCCCACCTTGGCTTTAAATCGTTTGACAATCGCCTTCCAGCAACATTGACGGGGGTGTGACTCTAGCGCTGACTGGCGCAAGTATCCTCCAATCAACTGCCTGGCTCCCGAGTGGGCGGGGATAACGGTCTTCTTTCCACCAATGAAAACCCCCCGAGCGAACCCTCCGTCCAATGAGCGACGAGTCGTCAGCTGACGCTGTTTAGCATTTATTGTACACAAGACTCGGACTAAGACAGACGCGAATCACTGTGAATCCAGAACTCATGTGAATTCATCGTTCATTTACAAACTAACCTCTTCATAAAGGTACTGTACGTTATCATTTCTTTTCCGAACAAGCTTGTAAACGCCTCGCGTGACTGGACGTGTAAACAGCAGCGTGCATTGGAGATCACATGCGCGTGTTAGTTTAAGCAAATGCGTTAATTAGCCTTTTACAATCAAATGTGTTAAAAGCAAAATCTGCTTTTAAGTTTTGTGCATTTGATCTTTGAATTAATTTATGATGTTAATATTTCTATCAGCGAAGCCCAACCCTGTGCATATGAACTGGCTCTTGAAAACATGCGTGCAAGTTCAACAATTTAATAATCAATATCATCACAATATCCGCATGACATGCATTTTAACAGTGTATTATTATTGCAACAACGATATTTATGATAATAAAAAATTAAAAAATAACATAAATATTATTATTATTATTATTATATATATATATATATTATGCTATTATAGAAACATTAAAATTTGAAAAATTATATACATTTGTATGTATATGTGCCTTATTATATATTTTTAATGCATTAGAGATGTTAAATGTGTCAGATGCATCGAGTTTGTGTTTTTTTGTTTTGTGTGTGTGTGTGTGTGTGTGTGTGTATATATGTGTGTGTATATATATGTGTATATGTATATATGTGTATATGTTACTTTTTTATTTCAACAATATTGCATTTCAGTTATTTAAATATATGTATATTATTTCTGTTAGCATTCATTTCAAGTAAATAATTTTTTAGTGTTTTTTATTTCATGGATGCCATTTATATAAATATTAAATTGTGAAAATAGTAAAACATGAAAAATAATAATTAAATGTGCATTTTTACATGTTTTCTGAGTTTATCATCATGATTTGATGCAATGATAATTTGAATGACTCTGTGCCACTGATCCTGAGTGTCTTTGATTGTTTATTTCACATTTACTGGGCTTTTATTTAACCATGGGACATTATGTATGTAGTGAATGGGTCAGATCTACACTCCTGTTCTTGGCTCATCTCTCTTGCTGTCGTCCTCAGATGCAGTTCATGCTGTTGTTCAGCAGACAAGGCAAGCTCCGTCTGCAGAAATGGTACGTTCCTCTGTGCGATAAGGAGAAGAAGAAGATCACGCGGGAGCTGGTGCAGACCGTTCTGGCACGCAAACCCAAGATGTGCAGCTTCCTGGAGTGGAGGGATCTGAAAATCGTGTATAAAAGGTGAGTAGAGCGGCTTTGAGGTTTTGCGTTGTTTTACGTCTTACTGATGAAAACACACAATGTTAACCTGTTTTTGAGTGACCCATCATCGACCCATCCCACACTTGAAATTCTAACTTCAATATGATACCTTAAAAAAAGTTTGGTGGCGATCAGTCGGCTAATTTCTAAAAAAAGAGATGTATTTATATGATGGATTTTAATGTAGGCTTTTATTCATATGTAAGCATTGTTTCAATCAATATGCAGAATTTGCCATTTTTGTCGGCGGACTTTTAACTTTAAAGATGGTGTGTATTGACAACCGTCTGCCTTGCACAGATATATTCCAGACAAATAACAATATGCAGTTTTCATTTATATGCAGTCTATTGCTGATGATCGCATTATTTATCATATGCATCTGTTTACACAAGTTTTTCACGCCCTGTTCACGTGTGTTTTTTTTCGGGAGGTTTTGTACTCATTCAGAAGATGTGTAATAGCGCCCCCAAGTGTATAACAGTGAAAAGACGTAAAAACTCATAATTTGCGGGGAAGCGTTGTCTTCTAAATTACAAGATTACTCATCAGTGGCGGATAAAGAGTTAAAGTAACCTGAAGTAACCTGGTCTTACTCTTGAATTACGTTCATTTCCGCGTCTATTTGTGCTTGAAATGACACATACGCGCAAAATTGTCAAAATGCATGTCTCAGCAAGTATCCTTCTAAACACTGTTGCTTATGGCTTCAGTGAAGGTTAACAGCTGAGAAAGAAAATGGATGTGTAACAGTAGAATAGAACAATATTTGTCTGAGATGCAACTATTTGAAAATCAGGAATCTGAGGGTGCAAGAAAATCTAAATATTGAGACAATAGTCTTTACATTTGACCAAATTAAGTTCTTAGCAATGCATATTAATAATCAAAAATTTTCATATATTTACAGTAGAAAATTTAGAATTTTAATATAAACATGATCTTTACTTAATACTGTAATGATTTTTTGCTTATAAGAAAATCTATAATTTTGACCTATACAATGCATTTTTGGCTATTGCTACCATTATACCCCAGAGACTGCTTTTGTGGTCCAGGGTCACATTTTCAAATTTTAAAGTATTTGTTATTATTTGCTAATGCACAATGAACTAACATGAATGATCAAGATAAAATTAAGATATTAAAATGTGTTTATATTTAAAAAGCACCATATATTTAGCTGTTTTTTTGTAATCGAGTTCAGCACTATTTCATTTGGAGTGTTATGTTTGTTTTCGTTCAGTATTTAGTGTTCTGGTGGTTGCTATGGTCTTGCGCACTCACACACACACACACACACACACACACACACACTCTAAACTTTAATACCTTGGTGTATCAGCTTCTGAGAACGGGCAGAATACAAATCTGAACATTGGCTTAATTGATTTAGCAGTGTATAATGTTGTTATTGTGTTTTCTGCTGCGTCTGAAAGGAGCAGCATGAGCTGATTGTTATTATGCTGTTATGATTTGTATTGAGTATGATGAGTGAATGTAAAGTATGTTGTGTTGGAGTGTGCTGAAGGGCATCAGTCCTCGTGTTCACTTTGTTCTCTTCTGTGTTTGGTGCGGAGTCGAGTGGTGATTCTTCTGAACACTACAGGCTCACACCAGCACTCACCGTACATCATTGTGCATCAGCATGTTCACCATTTGCACTGTTTAATTATAAAGACTACGGATCAACACAAACCCAAAGGCTGCTTCTTAATAAAACTGTTTAGCTTTTTTAGAGCTTAAAATTAAAAGCTTGCTTTATGAATCAGTTTTACAGTAATGATTGTCCCTGAATATACAGATAAACAGGTTTTTGGAATGATTCAGCATTTGTTAATCAATCATTCTGAATTAAAAAAAAAAAAAACAGGGAAATTATAAAATTTTATTTAATATTTTGTCATTTTAGTTTTTGTTGATTGTTTACTCTAATTTTATAACATTTGCATATTTTTCTTATGCATTTATAACATTTTAATTTTTTATTTTTGTTGCTTTGTTCACTCAATTTGCATATTGTATTTAAAAATTTTTCATTTACTCTATTTACATTTTCATTTGAACTATTTATCTTATTTTCATTTATATGCATTTTTTTTGTTTTAGGTTTTTTTTTTACTTATTCACTATATTATATTTTTTTTATTACATTTTGCATGTTTTTTTTAAATTCTGCACATATTTTCCTATTTCATTTTCATTTTTTAATGTGATTTAATATTTTCACATTATTTCATTTTTCTTGCTTTGTTCACTCTATTTGCATATTTGTATTTTTATTTTATTATGTTTACTCTATTTATATTTTCATTGAATTATTGTATTGCATTCATCTAATTTGCATTTTTTTTCATTTTATTACTCAATTTGCACATTTTATTGTCTTTTTTGTATTCAGTTCCCCATTTGTATTTATTATTTTTCTCTTTTTTTATTTGTTCAACTGGATTTGCAAAAAAAAAAAATTGTGGTTATTCACTCAATCTGAATATTGTCTAATTTCATTGTATTTTACTACTTGTACACTCTAGTTACATATTTTTATTTTCTTGTAAATGACCCATTTTAAACTACCTGATTGAGGCTGGACACACTTCAGCAGTACAGAGCTCTTTGTAAAGCCAGTAAAACACACTAAACTCAAACTGCAGCAGAAAGAAAGTCTAGACGGATGAACAGACTGTGGGCTGTAATAATGAACGTGACCTTGTGTCTATAGCAGTTCCTCTGGTTCTTCAGCCTTTGGTTCTGTTCCAGATTGATTCCCTCACAGCTCGCCTCGTCTGACCTCTGACCCCAGCCACACGCTCTTAACAGCCTTACAGTCTGTCTCTGTCAGCGCCATCCAAACAGAGCATTAGCATTGCTAAGCAGCTGTGTGTTTGGATGAAACGCCTGTCAGTGCATGTTGTACAGCATTACAAGAGAACATGTTCCATCCTGGCTGTTTTATGCAATTTCTGACACTCAGTGTGTACAGGTTTGTGTCTTAGCTTGTGTGGAAACAAAGTTTTACTTAATGTACACTAGTTTTAAATGTGTGACGTTTGTGTTTTCAGATTTTTGTAAGAATAACATTAGTCGCTTGCTTAACTATTAATTGTTGACTCCATTTGCAAATTATTTACATTTTATTTCTTGTTTGCTCCATTTGCATAATTATATTTTATTACATTCATTCTATTTGCATTTAAATTTTTATTTTATTGCATTACGTGTACTCCATTTGAATATTTTTTTTTATTAAGTGTTAACTTTATTTGCATATTTGTACAGTATTTTATTTAATTTTAGTCACCCCATTTTGCAGATTTTTTCACATTCATTACGTTGTTACATTCATCAAATTTAATTTGTTGTATTTTAATATTTGTTCACTCAATTTTAATATTATTACATTAACACCATTTGCATACTTTATTTTAGTACTTGTTCATGTCATTTGCATTTTTTAAATTGTATAAAAAAATTTATTTGCATATTTTTATTTTATTAAATTTTTTGTTATTTAAAAAAAAATGTTGGTACTCCTTATTTGCATATTTCTGTTTAATTGTCCATTCCATTGGCTTTTATTTTATTTTATAACATTCACTCCAATTGCATATTTATGTTATTACTTGTTTACTTCATTTGAATTTATTACATTCACTCAATGTGCATACTCTATTTTGCACATTTTTCATCACTATTTTCATCTAGGCAACACACCTGATAATAAGTAGCAAATAAACTTGACATAAAATATGCATATTTGCAGACGTGCGTATTCATATCACGGATTTTCAGACAAAAGTTGTTTTTGCTAAATTTTCAAACTAGTTCATTCTCATTCTGTCTGTGTCTCACACACAAACGCAGTGAAAGATGACTGTCCAGAAGACTAAATGAATGACCATCCCATTTGCTGATCACAGCAGCACATTATCGCAGTGAAAAACGCTCGCTCAGCAGCTCCCTCCGGCCAGAGAGCCGTCTGAGAGAATGAAGATTAATGAAGTGTCAGGCTGGAAAAACACTAGACATTATTATGATTAAACCACACACACGGCTGATCGGACAGAACTAGAAGACTCCTTGAATGATAATCCACAAATTAAGACTTTTTGAGAAATGTTGTCCATTTGTCCAATCTGTATCATCGGTTCCCACATGATATCCCAGAATCCTCCAGTGTGTGTGTGTGTGGTTTGATGTTTGGTGGAAAGAATAATAACGCTGTTAAATGGAGAGTTTGAAAAATTTAGACTAATTCACAAATATCAAATCGGGTTTTAACACTCTTTTTCTCCTGAAAATCTCCATTGTAGTCCTGAAGTATTTGCATGGTTTAATCAAAAGCTTGCTTGAATTTGTTTCTAGATCATTAGATGTGACATAACGCTTCTTTAGAAGTCGATCTGAGAGCAGTTTCCTCAAGAGGTGCAGAGAAACATGTTGCACTCCGTCAAAAATTATAATCAATAAAGCTGTCTTTTTTGTTTTGTTTTGTTGTTTTTTTTTGACATTCTGCACAGCTTTTTCATTTTGTTTTCCTGGTCTGTCTGACATAGAAATGGTCTCTCATAAATAACCTGTAGGCTACAATGCATTTTTTGTTATACCTTTATACAAAAAAACAAACCTATTATCCCAAACATCTGTATCTTGAGTTTCTGTTGCATGTATATGCAGTTAAACCATACATTTTAATTTGTAAATGTATACAGTTTGCCAGTTTTAATCTAGTGTCTGATCTAAATGTCTTGATCTAAACACCTTGTTAACCATTATACTAAGGTATATTGTAAGAAGCACAGACATTAACAACAAGTAACTGATTCAAATCAGTTTGTATTAGCCACATTGCACTAAAACAAATGTCATGTTTGTGTTGTAGATACGCCAGTCTGTATTTCTGCTGTGCCATAGAGGACCAAGATAACGAACTGATCACACTGGAGATCATCCACCGCTACGTCGAGCTGCTCGACAAATACTTCGGCAGCGTGAGTCACGTGACTTTAATTGCTAAACTGGCGTTACAAGTTGCCTCCAAAAAAATGAAAGCGATCGCAGATAACCGTGATTGATCTTCTCAAACTCAGGTCTGCGAGTTGGATATCATCTTTAATTTCGAGAAGGCGTATTTCATCCTGGACGAGTTCCTGCTGGGAGGCGAGGCTCAGGAGACGTCGAAGAAGAACGTCCTGAAAGCCATCGAGCAGGCGGATCTGCTGCAGGAGGTGAGGCCTTAGCATTTCAGAGACTAAAACACTTTGCTGAGCAAGATAGTTGATTTAATTACTCAGCTGGCTTGTTTACATCTAGCTTCTTTAGAATAATAACACATAAAGTTTAATGAGTCTCCTGCCCTCTTGAATTCTGAGGTTTATTACCAGCACAGCAAAGCAACAGGGCTGTTAGCGTACATCATCGTGCTTTTGGCCTCGCACTTTGAATTGAATAGTAGAAATCCCTCAGGAGCTGCAGGTTCACAATGACTCAGTGGTTATCAGCACACACACACACACACACACACACATGCTGCTCTTGTATTACCCAGCCGGCCCGGCGCTTGCAAAACAAAACGTTCCTTTGTTCGTTACAGTGAAGAGGAACTGAGCTTTCAAACACAATCTTTTCATCTTGGTCTCTGTGAAGTCTCACAGACTCGCAGATCTGCAGGATGTCTGTCCTGACGCTGGGATTTCAGATTGAAGCTGAAGTGTGTCTTGAGTTTACAGCATTTTCTCTCATTCCATTTTAATGTGCAGAGTTGCTATAAGTCTAATCTGAAGTCCAGACGTCTGCCAAGTAACACTTTTGCCATCCCCCAGATCCCTAGCAGCCGCATAGCAACACCATAGGAGCCACTCAGAGCACTCTAATATCAGTCACCTTAGAACTGCAGAGCTACATCCTGGCAACCATCCAGAACACTGTAGCAACACAAAAAAACTAGCAGCAGCCACATAGAAAAGCCCTAGCAACCAGTCTGGGAACCATTCAGAACACTGTGACAACCGCATTTCCTTGACACAGCAACAACTAAGAGCACAATAACAGATGCCTCAGAAACGCATAGCAACACCCTAGCAACCATTCAGAGCATCATGAGCAACTAAATACTGTAGGAAAACACTTTGGCAGTCACATAGCAACACCTTAGTAACCATCCAGAACATTATAACAAATACTTACTGTAGCAACGCACACAGCCAACCGTAATCACATAGCAACACCTTAGTGACCATCCAGAACATTATAGCAAACACTTACTGTAGCAACGAACACAGCCAACCGTAATCACATAGCAACACCTTAGTGACCATCCAGAACATTATAGCAAACACTTACTGTAGCAACGAACACAGCCAACCGTAATCACATAGCAACACCTTAGTAACCGTCCAGAACATTATAGCAAACACTTACTGTAGCAACGAACACAGCCAACCGTAATCACATAGCAACACCTTAGTAACCGTCCAGAACATTATAGCAAACACTTACTGTAGCAACGAACACAGCCAACCGTAATCACATAGCAACACCTTAGTAACCGTCCAGAACATTATAGCAAACACTTACTGTAGCAACGAACACAGCCAACCGTAATCACATAGCAACACCTTAGTGACCATCCAGAACATTATAGCAAACACTTACTGTAGCAACGAACACAGCCAACCGTAATCACATAGCAACACCTTAGTAACCGTCCAGAACATTATAGCAGACACTTACTGTAGCAACGAACACAGCCAACCGTAATCACATAGCAACACCTTAGTAACCGTCCAGAACATTATAGCAGACACTTACTGTAGCAACGAACACAGCCAACCGTAATCACATAGCAACACCTTAGTAACCGTCCAGAACATTATAGCAAACACTTACTGTAGCAACGCACACAGCCAACCGTAATCACATAGCAACACCTTAGTAACCGTCCAGAACATTATAGCAAACACTTACTGTAGCAACGCACACAGCCAACCGTAATCACATAGCAACACCTTAGTAACCGTCCAGAACATTATAGCAAACACTTACTGTAGCAACGAACACAGCCAACCGTAATCACATAGCAACACCTTAGTGACCATCCAGAACATTATAGCAAACACTTACTGTAACAACGAACACAGCCAACCGTAATCACATAGCAACACCTTAGTAACCGTCCAGAACATTATAGCAGACACTTACTGTAGCAACGCACACAGCCAACCGTAATCACATAGCAACACCTTAGTAACCGTCCAGAACATTATAGCAAACACTTACTGTAGCAACGCACACAGCCAACCGTAATCACATAGCAACACCTTAGTAACCGTCCAGAACATTATAGCAAACACTTACTGTAGCCACGAACACAGCCAACCGTAATCACATAGCAACACCTTAGTAACCATTCAGAACATTACAACAAACACTTACTGTAGAAACGCACACAGCCAACCGTAATCACATAGCAACACCTTAGTAACCGTCCAGAACATTATAGCAGACACTTACTGTAGCAACGCACACAGCCAACCGTAATCACATAGCAACACCTTAGTAACCGTCCAGAACATTATAGCAAACACTTACTGTAGCAACGCACACAACCAAACGTAATCACATAGCAACACCTTAGTAACCGTCCAGAACATTATAGCAAATACTTACTGTAGCAACGCACACAGCCAACCGTAATCACATAGCAACACCTTAGTAACCGTCCAGAACATTATAGCAAATACTTACTGTAGCAACGCACACAGCCAACCGTAATCACATAGCAACACCTTAGTAACCGTCCTGAACATTATAGCAAACACTTACTGTAGCAACGAACACAGCCAACCGTAATCACATAGCAACACCTTAGTGACCATCCAGAACATTATAGCAAACACTTACTGTAGCAACGAACACAGCCAACCGTAATCACATAGCAACACCTTAGTAACCGTCCAGAACATTATAGCAGACACTTACTGTAGCAACGCACACAGCCAACCGTAATCACATAGCAACACCTTAGTAACCGTCCAGAACATTATAGCAAACACTTACTGTAGCAACGAACACAGCCAACCGTAATCACATAGCAACACCTTAGTAACCGTCCAGAACATTATAGCAAACACTTACTGTAGCCACGAACACAGCCAACCGTAATCACATAGCAACACCTTAGTAACCATTCAGAACATTACAACAAACACTTACTGTAGAAACGCACACAGCCAACCGTAATCACATAGCAACACCTTAGTAACCGTCCAGAACATTATAGCAGACACTTACTGTAGCAACGCACACAGCCAACCGTAATCACATAGCAACACCTTAGTAACCGTCCAGAACATTATAGCAAACACTTACTGTAGCCACGAACACAGCCAACCGTAATCACATAGCAACACCTTAGTAACCATTCAGAACATTACAACAAACACTTACTGTAGAAACGCACACAGCCAACCGTAATCACATAGCAACACCTTAGTAACCGTCCAGAACATTATAGCAAACACTTACTGTAGCAACACACTCAAAATTACTTAAACACCTTGACAACTGCTCAGAAGCACCACATTTACTGCTCTGAGAACTTCAACAGTTGCCTAGCAATGCCCTGGCAACCATTCAAAGCACTCTCACAGTGGCATTTGAACAAACATAACAACACCCTGACAACCATCCAGAACACTGTAGCAACCACTTAGTAACACACTCCTAAAAAAGACACTCAAAACACCTTTAAAACCACATAATATAACCGCATACTAAAAAACACTCAAGTCGTCCATTGCATTTAGAAACTACATACTGAAAATTCACTTGGATCGCCTTGGTAATCACAAAGAAACCACCCAGCAACACCCTAGCAACCTTTCAGAGCATTATACCAACAACATACTGTAGCAATAAGCTAAAAGCAACAAGCATAGAACATGATAGCAAGAAAACTGTCCGAGCAACCTCATAATAACAGCCAAGTAACTAGCCGGGCTGCTTTAGCAACTGCATAGAACATACAAAAAAATAGAAATGAGAAATGATGCACTTCAGCTTTAATTCAGGTGTCATTTTCACTGAATCTGATGTCTGTCTTCTCTCTCTTGCTTTCTGTATCCTTCCTCCTTTTGTCCAACTGGATTGTTTTGATTTACAGAATCTAGATTTTCAGATCTGTCTGCTTCCAGGTATGATTTCTGGATTATTGACTGTAGCTGTCAGTTTCCCTGTAGCTTTAGACATTAATCTGATCCCCTTGATTTTAATCTACATGTCATCAACTTCTGGAGTGATGATCAAACCGAAACTATATGAATCTGATCTGGACAGGAAGTTGATGACATGACTCAAATATAAAGAGTTAAGAGTTCGCAGTAACTAGAGTATACTTTAGAAAACTATAGAATAAAACTGAATCTCACGAAATTTGGAACATTATTTCAATCAAAAGAGCAAACCAAGATATAAGATTTTACATAAAGATAATATGGAAATTAATTGTCACATTCTTAAATCTAAATGACCCAAAATAGTTAATAAAAAAAAATTTCCTCTGTAATTTTCTTCCAAAAATAGCACTTTTTTTTAATCATATATTAATGTTTTTAAATGAATATTTTCCACATTTCAACCCAAAATTAAAAGGAGAAAAGAAAGGAAACTTCTATTTTGTTTGAGTAAAATTTAAGCTGCTATTTTATTTTTTAAATAAGATTTAGTTTTTGCAATTTCTTTTTGTAAAACACTTTTTTTTTATTTCAAGATTGAATGCTCTTGACACATTTTGTGAGATTTACCCATTTAGTTACTAATGCAAATTAAGCCGTTTAATTCCTGTGTATTATCATAAATTCTCCCATGCAGCAGAAGGGTTTTTGGATGGATGGATGATGTGATTGGCTGTTTTTGTAATCCAGGTTGATTTAGGCATTAGTTACAGACTAGAGGAAATAGAAGCATTCATTCTCCATCATTAAACCCAAGTTTGTGGAGCTTTGAAAGCAGAACCGAGCTGCGGTTTATCATCTCTGACTGCGATCCTGACAGACTTTGTCCCGAGGGCCAAATTACAGGCAGACAAAGGAGAACGAGAGAACAAAGACGTGCTGTCCGCGCTTTAGCAGCAAGACATGACCTAAATGTGCCGTTTTCCCACCGAGCACTGCGAAATGATTGAACTACTTATGCATCTTCATTCTGGCATCATGGGAATTTATGTAAGACATAAACAAATGTGCATAAATAACATCTAAAACCATTATCAGCTTGAGCCTCAGGGGCTGCCGTAGTCCCGACTGGGGTTTGTCCTTTATCCGCTGATTTGAGGTCAGGTTTGTGTTTGATGTTTTAATGAATCTGCTTTGGGTTTTAATTAGAGCCCGACCGATATGGATTTTTGGGGGCCGATGCCGATGCCGATATTAACTCGAAAAGAGCCGATTTATAAGCCGATATTTTGATTTTGAAAATAAACTGGATATTAGACCCATTTCCTATATACTGCACTTACACAACATTCAATAGCAAAATATCTGCCTGTTCTATGTATGTGGGCTGTATAAACCATTTTCCAGAAGAGATTATGTAAAAAAAAAAAGCCTTAGATTATAGTCTCAATGACTAAACAATTGCACATCAAAAGTATATATTTTTTAATGGTCAAAAAAACACTTTTACTTTCTTCCAGTTGAAGCTGGTTTTAACAGTCTGTGTGTGTTCTGTAAATAAATTATAATACTAAAGTTAAAGTATTTGCAGAAGTAGTCCCACACTTTGCTGCTACAGCATTCACCTTTTTCAGGTATCTGTAGGCCAGAAAGAGACAGAAAAAGAATAAGCATGTGTATTAATAATATCACCATGTATCATTACTCGTGTCATCATTAGAATTAGAATTATAATAAACAGGGATCTCCTACATAGGCAAAAATGAGAAATATATTTTTTTTTTATTTGTCAACCAATAGGTATGACCTATTACCTACTTCTATTTAACAATATTACAACATTTTCCTGTTATGTCTTTAAAGCTGCTTTGAAATTATCTGTAAAAAATAAAAATAAATAAAAAAAAGCGCTTGTTCAGCTCACATTTATTTACATGTCCCCTCTAGTTAATCATTTCTGACCCACCTACTCGAAGTTGAATGGTTAACGTTAGTGTCATGAACACACCGCTGTCAATTTTGAGAAGAACCACCTTCAATCAAGTTAATAGCAAGCATTTAAGGGGCCTGCTAAAAAGGAAGCTATATTAGCGTTAGAATAACATAAGGCTGTAAATATCGAATATTTTAGTAATCGGGTCTATGATAGGCTTTTGTACATTCTGCTGAACAACAGCCTTTAACTGGACTTTTATTTTGACGGGTTGGCGTACATTTACAGTTCTGTGTATGTGATGTGATGCTGCTTTTACTTAAATCAAACGGTCAAATGCTCATGAAGTGACTGTCAGAGCAGTTCTGGGGATGTTGTTCATGTGTTCACGTGATTATTTAGTGAGACAGCGGACGCTGAATTCACCGCGAGCTTAATGCGCGCTTACGTGTGTTTAATGAATGAAGAGGCGCTTCTGCGCCATTCATTAACAGAGACGCGCAGAACATGCAGGATTCATATTTAAAAAGACTATTCCGGCTTAATACTTACAGATATTCGTCCATATCGTGATTTGATGTAAGTGCAATGACCTATTTTTAATGAATTCATTCAATAACATAACAGCTGTTGTTTTTTCGAGGCACGCTGTACATAACTTCTAGTCATTGCCCCCCTGCCACAGTTACCCGGTCATTATGTGGGAAACACTGCAGACATATTTAGAATAAGTTAAACGATAACGTTATAGTTTGACATCTTATTAACGTTCGCACTCTTCCACTGATAAACATGGTATTAGCTTCGTGGCTAATCTAATATAGCAGTGCATTAGTGGCTGTAAGTGATGTTACAGAATATTTATAAGTGATAATGATAGGACCGTTAGCTAGAACTACCACATCATTGTATATACAGTGTATGAACTAAATCATTTCACATGAAGAACGACAGACTCACCGTCAAAACAGAAAAAAAATCTCCGTGGCTGGCTTGGCTTATCGCTTTCTTCGCTAGTGAATTTCTGGCGCTGTTGTCAACTCTGGAGCTGCAGAGCTCCCTCTGGTGGGTAAACTATGCAACACTCATAACATGAGTAAAGCATGAGACTCCGTTTCTCATGTTCCATCGGCCATTATAAACGCCGATGCCGATTTAAATGCAATAAGCTCATATCGGCTGATAATATCGGCCGGCCGATATATCGGTCGGGCTCTAGTTTTAATGAGCTTCTGCTCCATTTCAGCAGTTTATATGACTGTATTGTTCATGCATTTAGTAAGTAAATTAAAATGATCAGTTATTTATACACATTACACTAGTAAAATCACTTACTTATTGTAATATAACTAATATTTTTGTACTCTTTATATGTGTTTAATGAATTCGCCAACAAATTTACACACAAGCAATGCATTTTTCCCCTCTAAAATGCACAAATGTTATGTGTGAATTTATATCTATGAACTGTTGCATCAAAAATATTACCCAACTCCAAAAGACACGTGATGTACATTTATTTTTGTGGGAAAACAAACTCAAGTAAAACTAAGACCATTAAACACACACACACACACACACACACACACACACACACACACACAAACACACACATAGAGAGAGAACAAAGCATTGTTACTTTACATTTATTAATTATTATTGCGTTTTACATTATTTCATATTTTTATTTATTTTAGTAAATCAAATTAAATATAGATTCATCTAATTTGATTTACTAAATTGTAAGGTGGTGCCTCACATAAACTGCAACAGGTTGGGATTGGGACACATTATGTTGGGATTGGGATAATATGGTTTAATGCTGTTTTGACCACAAAAAAAAAGAGATTACGGAGTTGAAATAGAGTTTATGCAACTGCAGTGTTTTTCTAAAGCACACGTTTTCCTTCAGTCTGCGATGTAGTGCACTTTTTAGACTTTTTTCAGTGTCTGTAACCACATTCTCATTCAGCTGAATTTAATCCGATTCCAAGAAATCCTGGCCTCCCGTGAGACAGATTTGGGGTCATTTTGTGTAACGGGGCTGTTTGTTTGGCTGGTGTTTCTGTCCGTAGAGCCAGACTGAAGACTGGGGCGGTTTGGCCAATGAGGAGATCTTATAAGGGAGCGGAGTCCCGCCCACCCTGTCAGCCTATTGGTAATTGGTGTGATTTGCTTGAGCCGAATTCTGATTGGGCATGACGAAGCTCTCGCTCGCTCTGATTGGAGGAGACGTGGTGATGTGGGGGGGGGGGGGGGGGGCGCTTTTGAACTGCTTAACTCTTGACCTTTGACCTGGTCACAAGATTTAGGCTGCATCCCAGTTCACAGACTATAAGTTTGTGGAAGTACAGTATATACTTTTGGGTTCGTATTAAGACTGGAAGTGTGCTGGAAGTGGCACCTAAAATTAAAACAATGTCTTAATACACAATTGTTTTTCCAAAGTGAGCAACTGTGCATTATTTTTTGAAGGTATAGATAAAACAAATATTACTAGAGTACATTTTGCAAGAAAATAATGTTTTAGACTTTCTACATCAAAATTTTATTTAATGCAGTGTGTTTGTTTCTTTGTAATTATTTGCTAAATTTACATCACTTTTCTGTGAAGCATTACATTTTATTTTTAATTTCTTATAATTATTTATGAAAAACTATGTATTATTCATTATTTATTAAATAATTCACAGTTTGCAATAACTAGTTAGTTATCCATTCTGAACTAATCCATGTATTTAAAAAACTGCAGTTTTTACTTAAAAAAATAATTGTTAACCATAATTTCACATATTGAATAAATTTATAAAATTGAAATAATTGATTTGCATTTAATTATAAATATTCAGTATATTACTTAAATATATTTGTTATAATATAAATAATACCATTAATATATAATACAATGTTTAATATTTGTTGTAATTTTATCAAATTATTTATATATATAAAAAAAAAAACGATTTTGTTGTTGCTGGAATGTTTCAAAATTGCTTTTCCAAATGGATAGTTAACAAAACACTGCCAAATAAATAATAATAAAAAAAAATCCAGTGTAGAAAAAAAAAAAACACAAATTATTATTATTATTATTATTATTATTATTATTATAATTGATTACATTAGTTAAGATTTAAATAGTGAGCATGCAATGTATTTCGTCACTGCATATTGTATTATATAATACACAGAGTGTACTGCAGTGATTAGTACAATAGATGTAATCCATTCAGTACTAATCCATATATTTAAAACGATGCATATTTTGCTTCATAATAAAAGATCTGAAAGTGAGTCCTAATCTGGCGTGCTGTGCAGACTGGGTGCAGCATCAGTCTTAAAGGGCCAGTAACAGAAATTAGTGTCACGCCTTCAGTTATTGGTTTGCATCACAATGACACATCGAGCAGATGACTGAACTCGTTCTGTGAAAACATGCATGTAATGCAGATGTGTTGCATTAAAGACACGCACCCCATCTCCACAATCAGACGCGCTTGATGTGTTTGTGTCGACCTCTGACATGATGCTTGATGGGAACTAACGGCACTGGATGACTAGTGATGTTTTAACTGCATTTCATGCCTGCAGTGAGCTGTGTGTTGCTCTGTCAGCGCAGGAGCGGGAGGGATGGGATTATTGTGTGTGTGTGTGAGCTAAAGGGAAGAGACATGAGTGCCTTTCTTTTCATTTTGGGGCTTTGGTGCTGCATCAGAATAAATGACATTATGCTGCGAGGGGTTTGCAGTTTATGATGTGATCTCTCTCACTCCTCTCTATCTCTCTCTTCCTCGCTGTCTGCCCTTTTACTGATGTTAAATTTTTGATTAGATTTTATTGAACGCATTATATTCACATTTATATTTACAGTTGAGTACATCTTATGTAACCTTTTAACAGCAAATTATATATATATATAGAATGCAAACACAAATCTTATAATACAAATAAATATAAATAGCTATATAAATATAACACACACATTTTTTTAATATATATATATATATATATATATATATATATATATATATATATATATATATATATATATATATATATTATAAATGATTATTCATTAAAAATAAATTAAAAATAAACTGAATAAAAAACTTTTTATAATATAATATATATTATATTATATAATTATAATAAAACATTAATATAAATATTTTTTAAATAATTTACTTGTTTTAAATTTACAGCTAAATATACAAATATAATAATTGTATAATTTAATTATAAGCTTAGATTTTTTTTTTTTTTATATAATAGTGTTTTATTAGTTATTTTTATGTTTTCTTTTCTTTTTCTTTTTTTGTAATACAGTATTTCTTATGTTCTTTCAGAAATCTTCTGGAATTACTTTCCAAAATGGATTGGTCTCATTAGTTAATAAAAAGACTTCAAAAATATTAATAATTATTAATTTTTTTTTTGTGGTCTTCCCCCAGACTGGTTTCACATGATTTAGTTGTAATAATCCGATTACCATTCTTTACTTTCTCTATGTAGTTTAATAAAAAAAAAAAAAAAATGAAAAAAAATAATAATGAACTGATTTCAAGCTTACTGTAGGTCTTAGACTTCAAACAGACGCCCTGCCGCCTGAAACGTCTACCTCTGAGATGGTTTTAAATGAAAGCACACAATCCCTCGTTTAATCTAATGAGAGCTCGAGCCGGGAAAGTCACTCCGGAACATTCCTGAAAGAGCAGAAGAAATTCCACTCGGACTCAGAGCTCAGAGCTTAATTCTAGAGGACAGACGAGGCGCTTTGATGAGAAACCTGCGGGAGCCGCT